>NC_031770.1:105229828-105396590 GCF_001522545.3 Parus major
CCCTTCCCTTCCCTTCCCTTCCCTTCCCTTCCCTTCCCGCGCCTTCCCTTCCCGCACCTTCCCTTCCCGCGCCTTCCCACACCTTCCGCCACTTCCTTCCGCCACTTCCGCCACTTCCTCCCTCTCTCTCTCCTGCCTGTCTCTGCCAACTGTTTTTGCTTTTATTCTATTTTTAGAAGAACTTGGCCAATAAATCTGAAAAGAACAGGGTGTGGGAAGTAAAATTAAACCAATCTAGCAGAGAGTCATAACAGGAATCAGTGGATGGGAGCTAAAGCCAGATGAATTCAAATGAGGAATAAAGCACAGTGAGTGTGATTAGCCATTGGAACAAACTGTGAAGGGTACCAAATTTACACCTGTTGTTTCTTTTGTGGAAAATGCGCTTTGAAAGGTGGCTTAAACCGTTAGCTCCTGGATTCAATCATGAAATACTTGGCTAAAATGCACTGTAATACATAAGATGAAGGCCATTTACCCTTAAAATATGCAAAGAAGCAGCTCTTCTGTTGATCTCCCTTCTCTATTCATTCTCTTTTCTCTGGGTTGCTGAGTTTTTCTGTGATTTCACTATCCAGTGGGCACAAGAAAGAGTGATACCGGCACAAGAAGTCAGATAGAATAAGTTCCCAACTCCATGTTTACAGCCAAGACCCAATAATTCAAGTTTATTTCTCCACTGTGCTCTCTCTATTCCTGTGTGTCCAGAAACTCAAGCCACCAAAGAAGACAGGCAGACACGTTCATCATGTGAAATTTTACTCTGTGCCATTTTGCAAGTCATAAAATCATTATTAGATGAATGAAAACCTACTGCTATTGAAAAACTGGAGGAGAAACTGGCTGCATTACAGCAGTCTAATTAATGAACAGAAATAAATAAATGTGTTCTGTTTACATCATGCTTAGATAGCATTATGCTGCTTTCTTGTTCTGTTCTGCAAGAGGTAGTGGCAGAAATATTAAATCTCATTAAATCTAGTGATAGGGAGCAAAGAGGATAAAGGTTACTTTGCTGTATTTCGGGCACATTTTCAACAATGATTATGACAATTCCAGTGTGAAGAGGTGGTTGATGATTTTCCCTTTTACAAGCAGCAGCAGCAGGAGCAACTCAGTCCAGCCCATGCAAGGAGTTTCAGCCATCTCCCAGGCTGCATGTGCAACAGTGGCTCAAAACCATGTTCCCACCTGCAATAGGAGATACAGTCTGTAGAAAGTGGGGGACAACCTTTCAAGATCTCAGAAAGGAAGGCAGCAATAAATTAGAGTTAGGGATGATGTAAATTGCCTGCAATCCCAGACTGTGTGAAGAAATGTGTGCCAGTGCTTAGGATGTGCAGAGTCCAAGTACTGTCCTAGCGGCTGAGTGCCATCGATGATTCATTCACCCCATCTTCTGCCTTTCCAAACTGTTCTCTGCCTCACAGCTAGAATTCACTTGCCTTTTCTTGCCACTTAAACTACCATGTGGTTTGATAATTCACTGACAGTTATCAGAAGATAACCTTTAAAAACCACTGAGGTACTGACCAAATTTGAAAAGCCTTGCCAATCTCAGAAAGGGTCTAATGAAGAGATGCAATAAAATCAGTTGTTTTAGTTAAGTGTTTTATGGTAAATGCAGATAAAGAAATGGTTTAGTGGAAAATGCAGATAACAAAATTTTAGGTTACTTTAGCTGTTATTAACTGATAGATGCTTGACTGATACTAACCCCTGAGCTATCCAATTTGTGCTCGTCCCCTGAATAGTCTGGTTTCTTTTTGTAGGTTTGCCTCTTCTGCCATGCCCACTCTCTTGTGGCTACAGTGGCCCTGTAATTGGACCTGACTTGGACCTGACTTCAGGAGCTCCTGAAATATCCCTGGCAGGTGCCACGAGAGGTGAGCATGATCCCAGCCATCACAAGGGTATTCTGCTGAAGAAATCTTAGGCAATGACAGTGCACATAGTAGGAGCCCTGATTATGTCTTGGACATACGTAAATCACTACAGAGCAGTTTTATTAAGACTGCTTATTATAAGAAGCTTTATTAAGACAGTTTTATTAAGGAACTGATGATTAAGTAAGTCTCATCACTATCTCAAAGGCCATGATGAAGGGGTCACCCACATGCTCACAGACCAAGGTCACACTGGGAGAAATGATCAAAAACAGAGTGTAAATCATGCCATGGATAAAAATTTCTTTGATTGCTAGTTAGTATTACCACACTAGCTAGGAGTACCTTCCCAGGCTGTACCTGCAGGTTCCATACCACCTGCCAACAGGAACCGTGAAGCAACAAGGGGAAGCACCAGGACAGGAAAGAGGAACTTCATCTCACCGTGGCTGGAAGTGAGAGCTGACTCCTGCCAGCAGAGAGACAAATGTGAGTATATTTGAACCTGAAACTCTGAGAAATGACTGCCAAACAACCTGGATGAATGAAGAGCACCTTAATGACTGTGAGGAGGAAGTGTGACCACCAATAGATCTTAATCACATTTTTTTCCATTCAGAATGGAGCAGTGAGATGCTACACATCACTCACCATCCATCCAAAAATTTTGTTGGCTAGTTTAGGTTTTAACAGGGATGGAGTTCACATGCATACTAGACAACAGGCTGGAAGTAATACTGGTATGTCAGCACAGAGCTCAGAGGGTGTATCTGAGAAACTGCATAAGCTTTAATGTTTTAGGCAAACAGATCAAACCTTCCATCTTTGCTTTGGGAGGATGGGATCCTCCTCCACACCACACACTTAACAGATTAAGCATTACCATCTCATCTGCTCTCTGTGGGAAAGCACAGGGAATGAGGCTGAGCAGCCTTCCTCTCCAGTCTGTGTCTAAGGCTACCTCAAGCTCAGCACGTACAGAGCAGCTCCTGTTCATTGCTGCATTGTGCCAGATAAGAGGTCTCATTGATATTGCTTCCTAGCATCTCCATCACCTCTGCAGTAGTGAGGTGAGTCCTCATAAATCAGTTCAGAATGAAGTCTTTTACCACTTCCTTGCTACAGACCTTTCCTAGTGTTGCTCCCTGGTTTGTTGTTTAGTTTAGTTTTGTTTTGTTTTGTTTGTTTTTTTAATGAAAATAATTGTTTTCCCGTGTACTCCAAACAGCCACCTGAAAAGTGCACTGTTTTTCGGCTGTGGAAAAAGTTCCTCTCTACCCCTTTTTCCTCTTAACTATAGCTTGAAAAAACATTTCTTCTCTGATTTGCAGAAGTCAATTGTTCCTTTTTGGATCTTAGCACATGCACAGCTGCCTGTAAAACATTTTTTTCTCCTTTACGTTCCAAAATATATTTTCCCCATTGGAGCTCCTAAATACTGGTTCTAGGAATCAGTTAGAGGCTTTCATTCTAAACTCCATTGTTTCTGGCCCAACCATAACTTCATTTTTACCCCATCTCCCCTAGCAGTGCAGATCTGCAGGAAGTGACACAAGAGAGCTCTTTCAGTGGGCTGCAGATATGCCAAAGGAATATGCCATTTTCACAAGATTTCAGGCTATGAGTGTGGAAGCTTTTTGTGATTTGGTAATGACAGTCTCCAGGAGTGGAGAAGCTCAGCATCAGTGTGAAGAAAAGGATATTCTCTACTCCAGCAGCTGGACAGGCAGATCCCGTGGTTTTCTCTGGCTTCTAACTCCTACGCTAATTAACAGAAACTGGCACCCCACAGGATCTCCATAAATCCTGTCCTGAATGGATTATCCATGGCACAGATATTTTCAAATTAAGGCTTTAGACTCGGAGGGAAGACAGTCACGTAGCAGAGTATATATAAAGTAACTATTTCCAAAGCAATGGGTGGATCTGCTATCATTAACAACATGGCATGACTTTCTAACAATATGAATAATGAAATAAACTGTCAAACAAGGTAGTGGATCCTACATTGTCTGATGTCTCCAAATAAAGTCAAGATGTATTTCTGAAAGCTCTACCTTAGTCCAGCACAGGTTACAAGTACCTTTACAGGGCTGACAATGCCACGTCCTGTACTTTGCAGGAGGTCAAACTAGATGGTCAAAATAATCTTTCACAGATTTGAAATCTCTTTTTTTCAGAGTTTGAGAAAAGAAGTTACACATTTTTTAACTCTTTTCAATATTTAATTCCAGTTAGCTTGCATCAAAAGTACATAAAGGCACTCTGAGGAAAAAAATAGAGGGAAGGGAAATTAAAGAGGTTTTTATATGGGCATTCTTTCTTTTCTGTTGTGTGAATGCTTCTAGCAGGAATCTCAGCAGTTATTCACAGACACAGAGAAAAGACTGTATATTCTGTCTGCTGCCTTCAATAAGCAATGTAATTTTAAAAGAGTAAGAAAGAAAGGAATATTTTAAAAATGCATTCTTTCCCTATTATATATTTCTGCCCAAAGCTTGTACTGACTTGCTGGGATACCTGCTGAATGTTACAGGAGAGCTGCGTGCATCAGAGAGAGACCTATTCACATCAGTAGCAACCCTCCCATTGAGTGTAGTAGGATGGGAGCTTGCCTACCCATGCCTCAGCAGAGCTGATTTTCACCTTCTCTCCTTGCCCCTGGCCCCATGAAGAAGAGAGAGAAAAGCAAATAAGGACTCATTAAAAAAAAAAAAATATATAACATCTAGTGTTTCAAAAAACATCAGTAGGTAAAGCTAGAATATATGATTTTCTCATGGAAAATTGTTGCTCCAGATATTAAAGTGAAAAAGACACAACTTCTTTAAAGGCACATACATGAAATTCCCATCTCTCTCAAGTAACATTATTACACCAATCATCAAATGCTTGGAAAACGAAAATCCCACAACAAACAACAATAAAAAGTAAGGATAAAATTTAATTTGTAGGTGATCAAACATTTACATATACTTAATTCTACAGTTATATCTCTAAGGCAATGGACATGCCAAAAAAATCTCACAAGGGTTAAATCCTTAATGAATCAAACTGAATTACAGCAGGAATTAATTTGGCTGAGATAACACTATCCACACTAGGATTTTCAAAGAGACCTGTCAAAAATTACAATGCTGAGATCTTACTTAAGAACCTAAAAAAAGCCTGAAAATTCAAAAACATGTGTTGATTCCCAGCCAGGATTTCAGCATTTAATTAAAAATAATAGTCATTTAAAGAGACTGCATACTGCATGACAGATATTTAAAGTTATACAACTTAAAGAACTAGAACTTTAAAGAAAATGTCAACAGTAAAATTTTGCCCTTAAACCTTGCTAGGAAGCATATATGTTATGCATTTTATAACTTTTGTTGTTGTTGTTTATATACATTTTTTTCTTCAATTGCTTTCAATTATGGTTTCTGGCCGTTAGGGGCTCTTACAGTACTTATTGAAAAAGAAACAAGGAAGCTGTCCCTTTGTACTTTAGAGTAAGGAAGGAGGAGTAGATGTCAGTACCAAAAAACAGAAAAAGCTGAAAGGTGATAGAGATATTTTCCAGCTGCTTCTTCCACGTTCAGCAGCTTCTGCACACTTGCCTGAAACTCATTTCAGCAACTTTTAAATAATTTCATCCAGTAATCACAGAATCAATGAGGCTGGAAAAGACCTTTGAGATCAAGCCCAACCTATAAAACACCACCTTGTCAACTGCACCATGGCACTGAGTGCCACATCCAGGCTTCCCTTAAACGTCTCCAGGGATGGTGACTCCACTGCCTCCCTGGGCAGTCCATTCCAATGCCCATTCACTCCTATTGTGAAGTTCTTTTGCCCAGCTTTCTCTCAATTATTTCCCAGACACTAACATTTGTCCTCACCAAACATCCTCATACTCCCAGTATATCCTTCCCTCTGCTCAGCGTGTCTCCACATTACTCACTGACCACCTTCTGTGCTGTTCCACAGTTGCTCCTCACCTCCCCTGGCAGCAATGGCCAACTCAGAATACATGTGAGTGTGAAGATATGTGTTCATTTGGTAAACAGCATAGTTCACTCCAGGCAATGCACAAAATTTGGCATGTCTTCTACAGGCAGAGCCAATGCTGAGCTGTGCTGACTGTACAATTAGGCATATGGCTGCTCCTTTAAAAGAAGCACTCCTGTTCCTTGCAGGACTTCATGGCTGTGACTTAAACCTGGCAGGCTGCTACAGCTCATTTTTTGCTTGCTTACCTGTTTTTAGCTTTGATTTTTTCTTTTAGTCAATGTTTCAAAAGTAGGCTTCTGAACAGTTCTACCCCAAACTGTTCAAGTGCAGATATTTATTTCCTTTGGATACAACAAAGCAGACAACCCAAGAGTGAGATCTGGGTGGTGTGTATCAGGAGCTTCCTTCCTATCTGTCAGGTCACCAAGAGTGCCAAAATGATTCTCCTGCTTTTGCCAAGGTTCTTTTCCCATCCAAATAGAGAACATGCATAAAATTTCTCAACATCTGTGGACAGGTGCATGTCACCAGTGAAAGCCATGTGCTTTTTAATTAGCTTTCCTAAGTTGCTGTGTCAAAAGTGTCATTTGTAGAATTTGAAGACCAGAGCAGACCATACAGAATCATCCTACCAACAAACTTACAATACTGTACATCTCTTGATGGGCACCTGGCTAGTATACACCAACTACAAATGTGTCCTGTACCTTTAACTCTGAACACTTGAAAAATCTCTTTGGACAGCAATGAGTTATCAACAATGCTGGAGCTGGAAGCAGAGATCCCAATGGATTTTAGGAATAACAGGACAGTCTAGCCCATACAGGTGAGACTGTGCCTTCTGCCTCCTTTCCCTGCATAGCCAAGAGTGTTGTATCTATTGTGGTATATCCATGTGCTCACTGGAAGATCAGAGACTCCTGTGTACATCCATCATATCAGTCTTCCTGGTGCAATAGCAGTGGCAGTGTTACCAAAAGAGATTATCACTGTTCCACTCAGATGGTGATTGTCATGCAAAAGGAACGATGTGAGGGACTGCTCACTGCAGCTTGAGCTTCCATGCTTTATTATTCAACTGAGCATTTCTTAGGCAGGCAGCATTTAACTCTGTCCCTCTGGAAACCAAAGATACGAGAGTAATTCAGCCATGGAGTACACAGGTTTGGTTTAACACCAACAGCGGAGCAGAGACAGTCAAGCACACTCAAGTCTCCACAGCAACAGACCATACTCAGACTATGTGATTTTCAGATTGCTTTTCAGGTGAATTATACTTTTTGTTGTTACAATTTAAGAGCACACATTTGCATATGCATAGTGTATTGGTCAATGAGCTGATAACAATGACACTAAATGGCTTCAAGAGAAAGATAAAGCTGTTCTGTGTGAGCACCTAAGCCTCCCCTACCAGTGACACAATTTCCAACATACAATTGATGAATTAGATGAGGGAACCTTTGTATTTTAAACTCCTATTAAAAAAAAAAATAAAGGCAAAAGGAAAAAAGAAGAAAAATTTAAAAAAAAAAAGAAAAAAAGAAAAAGGAGAAAAGAAAAAAGAAAGGAAAATGAAAAAGAAAAGGAAAAAAATTAAAGTTTTGGGCATGTGTTCATCCCCTCCTTGCTAAATCCACCAGGCACTGGGCTCATTTATACCAATAGCTGTTAGAACCTATCTTGCCCCAAAGATCCCATGATCTGTAGCTTATAAAGAAGAAGTCAAGTCTTTTCATATGGGATTTTCTCTGAACAACTGTTGATTTTTCTGAGAGAAATAATTTCCATCAAAAGTGTGCTAAAAATCAATCTGCATATACATGTTAATGAGGGAATGTTGAAACAATCAAACCAATGTCGTGTCTCATTGGCTTAGGCCAGGAGTGAGCAACATGTGGCTCTCGAGCCATATGCACCTCTTGAGCTGCTCAAGTGAGGTTTCCTTGCCAGGGCTAAATCACACTGTGGGAAGAGGAGCAATGGTCCGTGCTGGCACAGGGACCATGGGTGTAATCAGCCTCTCCTGCTAACAGCAGCTACCAGCCAGAAGGGGCTAATGAAGCTGATATCTCTGGGTGACCTTGAAAGACTATATGCATAGCCCCACCAATTCCCAAAATAGGATTCGTGATGAGCCATTGTCATGTCCCATCTGTGAATTGTTCTTCAATCATCTCTCCCATTGATTCACCATGTGTCCTATGGTTTACAGCCACATGAAAGCACACAGGATTAGCCACCCTTCTGCTACCCTGCAAGTAGTATTTGATATTTTAAGTGGAGAAGAGGTTTTAAAAATCCATCTGTAACAAAGATAGATAATTATGTAAAATGCAAAAGCAAGAAAATCCTCTTTTTCTTCCCGCTGCCAGAGTTTCAGAGCATAATGTTTGATTATCTTATATAATTGTTAACTGAAATGTAGTTATGATTGCTTGCTAAATGCTTTTAATTTTAATTTCAAAAAGAATTTAAATTTTTATGCCATCTGAAACTGCACTTTTAAATTATTGTGGAAGTTCCTTAGATCACAAGATTCTTAGCAGTGAGAGGGGAAGAACGGTACACAGGGACTTAGGCAAATTATGACATTTATCATTACAAGTGATATTACTGAAGAACTCTATTCACCCATGAGTTATTTTCTTTTTCATTAAAACAAATCTCATCAGAGACAAAGTACAGTGTGTACATAGACCTGGCTGATGGTAAATTCTTGGAAAACTGGTGAAAGGCAAGAAGTAGTGTACAAAAGTTTTCATAACTCTTCATTTCAATACAAAATACAGTCAAACTTTAGAAACTAAAATCAGATAAAAATATCTCAGTGCTGAAGCTCTTAAGGAAAAGCTCATTTTTTGAAATCAGGGGGTTTTTTTCATTTTTTACTTTTAATTTCAGAACAAAAAAATTATTTTCCAATAATATTTGTAATATAGTTTAACAGTGTTGAAATGTGATATTTTGGATCTCAGGTTTTAAATAGAATTATTTTTCTGTTCTTAACATGTATTTTATGGGGTTTTCATCCAGAGGGTGGTTGAACATTGGAACAGGCTCCCCAGGGAAGTGATAACAGCACCAAGCTGGTCTGAGCTCAGACACAGTTTGGGCAATTCTCTCAGGTACATGTTGGTATTCCTGGGGTGACCTGGACAGGCCCAGGAGTTAGACACCATGATCCTCATGGGTGCCTTCCAACCCAACATATTCTGTGCTTCTATAATTCTATGATTTATTTTGAAATAATGCATAAATTCCTGCAAAAATAGTAGCAAAACATAGTCTCCTTGATAGGGAAAGAATGGCTTGACTGACCTGAAAAATTGTTTTTTTCCCCAAAATGTTACTTCATAAAGGACTTTGTTACTGCTGGCTTCAAAGTCTTTTCCTTAAAAAAAAAATCCAAATGCAAGCATCAAAAAACCTGCACAACATCAGGGATATATTTTCCAGAAAATGTGCTTGTAATTTGTCTTCTGTGCAGCAGGGAGTTGCCATTGCCATGCTGTGGTCTCAGGTGTTCATGTGATTCTGTGCAGGCAGCTACTTTTTGTGCTGTTGATCAAAATGCTTCCATTGTGATGGCCCTTATTTTATCTTCTTGAAGGAATTTTTCACACACAGGATTTAGTGAGGCCCTGATCCTCTGATGTAGGAGTGTACAGTTGAGTTGTTGAGGCCATACAGAACCCCCACCAATTTTCTGCTATTGAATAAAGTTGTGTTACACTTAGTGTGACCTTTCATGAGATGACATGTACACATCACAATCTGTCCAGATGTTCTCAGCTATCAAATCAAAGCTCATTGGTTCTTCCATGACGGAATTGGAAGAATAACTCAGAAAATATTATCATGAAGTGCAAAAGGCACCAAGAATGTGGTATCAATGTATTTTTTCAAAAAAACCCTCACATATCTAAAAACATGGTTTGAAGTCGTGCTGGATCCAACAAAGATTAAAATTTGCCAGAATTTCACCCAGGGAAAAAATAATATGCACTTACACTGAAAGAAGCTCTAGGACTGTAGTTTCTGGTGCCCTTCATCCAGCACTGTAATTTGTAAGTGAATCAGCCTAAAATTTGTGAGGCCATTGGAAATTTCTAGCTATATTATTACTCTAGAAATGTAATGTACTCTGTGATATATTAGTATCACTCAATAGCCTGGCTAGACCAACCTGGCCCAGGTCTCATTGATTTTAATAACACTGTGCCATTTTACATTAGCTGAGCAACTGAGCCAGAGGCTGTGATTTTTCTTTCTTCTTAAAAACAACAGAAACTGGTTATATCCTTCTATACACAGAAGTTCTTCACACAGAAAAGCTAAGCTGAGGGCTGTTAAGCATATTTGCTACAGAACAACCAAAGACCATGTGAGAAAAAAATGTGACTGTTCCTGACACATTTAGTAATGACATATTTTATCATAACAGACATGGTATCCTTTAAACATTGAAAGGCTATGATAATATTTATACTATGCTCAAGGTGCTGCAAGGGGCAATAAAACCATAATTAAAATGCAACAAAAAACATAATTAAAAAGCACTCTTTATAAAATTTAAAAAAATAAAATCAGTTATTGAAAGGGAGAGGAGAAAAAGGATCAGCTAAGGTTGGAACGGGGGATAATTATGAAGTGTCTCAGAGATCAGTATATTCAAGGGAGAGAAAAAGCAAAGCAACCTATCTTGACACTGAAGAGGTAGAAAGAAATCTCTTCTTGTGCTCTCCTGACTAAAGTGGGTAGAGGCAGAGCTTAAAAGGATAATTAAAAGCCGTGCTGCCAGGGGCACAGATGTGAAGGCTTTAAAAGACAAATGCAGCCAGACTGCCAAAGACCTTGGCAGGCACCCACCATCCCCAGGGGTGGCTCTCACCTTTCTGTCTATACAAACCCTGCTGTGTTTGTAAGGAGGGCTCAGAGCTCGTTTTCCTCAGCAGCAATGGACGTGCCCAGTGCTCATACACAACTGGGTTTGCCCTGCAGTGGAGGCATGGATCTAGTGAGGCCCCTCTCTGGATATTCCAGGTGCTCCCTCAGTACTACAGCCAAGCCTCAGGTTTCCTCTCCACCATGGGGCTGAGATACTCCCCTTCTAAAATTCGACTCCTGTAAAGTCCTTCTTTTCCCTTGCTGCAAACAGCCTTGTCCCACAGCAAACAGTTGTTAAGGCTGAGGTAGAGATCATTTTCACAGCCCCTCAGATTTATCCATGCACTCTTCACTCCCTAATTCTTCACCACTTTTTTTTTTGTAATCTCCTTCAATATTACATCCAATAACAGCTAATTAGTTCCATTTTCAAAGCCAAATTTTCTATCATCTTAAAGTGACAAAATGTCTATTTTGATCAGTTTATAAAACCAGCTTCCACCATCTACTGTGGTTGGATTTTAAGCAAAATTTCTATTCTTTTAATGTATGGAAGAAGTCCTTATGAACAGAGCTGTTTCATTACCTTCCTTTAAATCTACACTTATAACTTTTTATTATACTTTTATGCTCACTCATCCTTTACACTTCTCATCTGATACATGGCCTATAAGCTTTGAGACAAAGACTGAACTTTTTTCTTTGTTTGTACAGCTCATAGTGCAATAACTGCTAGGTTTTTGTCTGGTCCAAGTCTAGATCTTCTAGGTATTGCTATAGCTGAAATCATAATAACAGCAGCAGAACAATATAAAGGAAATCTACCTGGAGGTCAAATTTAGCCAAAATGTGTGCAGTTGCATCTTCTGCCCTGTGCTCAAAGAACTGTTTGAAAAAGCCACAGTTTCTAGAAAGTAATTGCAAAACTTCCAGGGAACTTACTGTCAGAAAATTGTAGCTATTGGGAAAGTCTGTCCTTTAAGCCTATGACTATGAAACATCATCTGTGAAGTAGGAAAAAAAGCAAAAAACTAAGCAGTGGTATCACTTGGAGAGGGAAAGAAGATTTCTTGCATTAGTCTAATAAACAAATCTCAAACAAATCACCTATGATTTGAATCCTGGGGATGCTTCCCATACCATCTACCCCATCAAACAGTCTAGAAAATCCTTCAATATCTGAATATCGAAAAGTGGTGGATCCTGAAACATGTTAAATCTTCTAAAAACAACCCACTGGGCTACAAAACTATGATTAAATTATAATCTGGCTTAGTGAATTCAGTGTTACTGAAACTTCCCATTTTTCTCCATCAGTAAAAAATACCATAGTGAGTATTGAAATTTACAGTGGGATTTGTCCTAGCCAGTGAGTAAGCAGAGTTTTTCTATACATTCATGCTAAAATATAGCTGGCATTTGATTTTATGCATGTTTTGATTGTGTGTACATGTTTATATTTTATGTATGACTGTGGGCATGGCTTTAAACATGAGCATTTCAGGGTCAGGGCATCAACACCTTATTACTTATTTCTTTAGACCCTGTGAAATCAGGTGATGCCTGTAAAACAGCCCCAGTAGTTTCCTTTCTGTGAAGTCAGTAAAAAGACAAACCATTCTAGCTTTGATTTGTATTTGAGCTATTTCATACCACTCTCTCACTCATAACATCCCTGTTTATCCTCAGTACACAGTGCAGAGCGTGAAGCTGGATCCATAGATTAAACATGCTATCCATCAGCTGCCTGGAGTTGCGGATAATTATTTCAACTGCCATTTAAAAAAAAAATAAATCAGAATGGTGCCAAATTGAAAAATCTGTTCCTCACTTCTCCTGGTGCATGAGGTCCCTTGTTGGGTTATTGAAATTGCTAGGCTGTTCTCGTAGCCAAGGAAAAGAGGGAAGACAGATGGAGCCATGCATTTTTGTAAAAACTCTGAAGAACTGTCCTCGTGACAACCCCTTCTCTGTCTCCAAGGCAGTGGGTAAATCTTGTTATGTGTCCTGCTCTGTACTAAAGATATGCCAAGCAATGCCTGACAATTCTGGCATGTTTTCTGTGGGGATTTACTTGTAGTGCATCGTTAAGGAAAGATATTTTTCATATGATCTCCTTGAAACAAAGCAAAAAGAAGAATCCAAATATTTATATGCATGTATACATATATGTTAAATATAAAAAAATGCTTTTGTCCTGAAGAAACATTAAATTAAGTATTTATTTGATAAAGTATGCTTGCATTTTAATTGTTGTGGTAATATACTCAAATTGTGCGTGGGCTAAAAATCCCAGAGCAATGCAGATCACTCTCTAATACGTCCCGGGTGTTAGAAATGCAATGCATTTAATTTCACACAAAACCAAATCTCATTCAGTAGACCTATGCAAAAAGCAAGGCTGCTTCAATGCTGCATTTTAAATCATCCAAGTATTTTCTTTTGCTTTCCCTCTGCTCAAAAGGAAAAAAGTACCCACTGTAAAGCCATTTCAGCAGTGCCCTTCCGATTTTGAAGTTAGTTTATTTTACCTTTCTGATTCCTTATTAACCTATTCTCTTTCTGCTCCCCAGAAAATCTTTGTTTCCTTTATATATGACACTGATACTTTGAAATATTTTGTGCTTACAGATAAGTACATGACCAGAAGACAGGAAAGACAGCCTTACACATGCATTGTCTCCAAATCTAGAAAGATATATCTCTCTCTCTCCCTCTCTTTCCTCTTTCTGTCTCATGCTCTCTCTTTCTCTCAGAGTACATTTGAGTCAATGCAAATGACGTATGGCTATATTTTCAATTTTTATAACACCTCCCTTCAAGTGCCTTACAAATAGCAGTGAATTCATAACATGATGAGAGGTAGAGAAATATAAATAACCTTACTGAAAGATGGTAAAGGTTGTTCAAGATGGCCTTATTTTTAGAAGTATTGAACATGCACAGCTGTCTTTAACTTCAAGAAGAAAATGGAAGATGTTCATCACTTTGGCAAAGAGGATTCAAATCCTTGGCCCCTTCTGCCTGAGATTTAAGTGTCTAATTTTCTCCAGCTCAAGTACAATATAGACTTGAAGAAGAAATCCTGAAAAAGTTATTTGCCTATGTTATATAGAAGATTGGATGAGATGATCATAAAAGTGATCCAAACTTAATGTCTGTGAACTTTGAAGATAGTGGCTTAGGTAATATTTTTGCAGTAAATCTTCAGTAGGATCAGGAATAGAGCCCAGGTCCTCTGACTGACTTTTTTTTTTTTTTTTGATGCTTCTGTCACAAATCTGTGCTTGTTCTTTTCGAGTATGTTAAAAAGTCTTGAATTAATAAATCAGGGAATGGATAAAACAAGCAGATGTGTTACTTTGTGAACATTATTCACATTAATGTTAACAAAGTCTACGAAGTAGCATAAGACACAATTCAATAATATCTTGCCTTTAAAATGGACTATTTCTAGCAAACAGACCTTTAGGTTTTTTACCAGTTTATTGTGCTATAACAGCACAATACCCCACTTACAGGAGGAGGAAAGAACTGATTATACAACTGCATTAGAACATATTGTCCCTGAGAATCAAATCTGCTGAATAAGTGATAAGTGTGATTTTCTCTTATTCTGCCTGTTATTTGACAGAGCACTGAAAGAAAAGAAAAAACAACCCACCTTACTTTTTATGTTTTTGTCTCAGTGTATTTTAAATGTTTTTTTCAAGATGCTACTGTTTGTTTTTTTTATATAAGATTTAACTTCTAAATAAACACCGCTACTTAATAAAATATTTTTTTTTTAAATCAATTGTAAAGCTGTTAAAGGAAGAACATGTTAAAGTGAAATGATTTTAAGATTTGTTTGTTATTCATGCATGACAGAGCACAATTAATTGAGTATCAATTGTGGGAAAAACAACTGTGCTCCTCCTTTCATCTCAAAATCTCCATGGTCACTTGGTTAGGAATGGTTTATGATTTCTCCTTTGCTTTGATTTATAAGCAAGTCATTGTTCAATTTAATTGTGTCCAATATATCACCAGAACACATTGCATCCTGGCATTTTACCATTTATAGCTTCACAGAAAAATTGATACTAATAAAAAGCCTCTGTTTCCTCCCCTCTCTCCTGCCCCACAAAGAAATATCAGAAATCAGATCATTCAATATACATCAGTGAATCAATAAGTACAATAAATCAATGTAATTGATTGAAAGTTACAATATACTGGACTATACATACATTTATCCAAGTGAGCTCTTATCAGCTTAGGTCTGCACATAAAAAGGTCATTAAAAATCAGAAGTTTGAAGGTTTCAGTACAATTTATAACCCAGTTGGCAAAAAAGTGGCACAGTCCCAGAGTGTAGTCTAGACAATCCCCTAAGAACTATGTTGTGGCAATAAACATCCTCTAACATCATGGAAAGAAACAGAAATCAAAATAAATTTGACTTTCTCAACCAGTGACACAACATGAGGTAAGCCTTAATTCTGTGTGTTGTTACTCTGTTACAAGGTTTACCAGTAGATGATACCTTCTCCCAGGTAACAAAGGACAGCACAAGAGGATATGGCCTCAAGTTGCACCAGTGAAGGGTTACATTAATTGCTAGGAAAAATTTCTTCACTGAAAGTATTCAGGCTGGAACAGGCTGCCCAGGGAAATGGTGGAATCATCATCCCTGGAAGCGTTCAAAAAACATCTGGATGGGGCACCTGGGGTCATGGTTTAGTGGTGAGGACAGTGAGGGATTGTTAGGTTAAAAGTCGGACTTGATGACCTCAAAAGTCTTTTCCAGTCTTTACAATTCTGTGATCTGCACAAATGTAAACTGTTTTCTTGGCAGTGTTTTTGCCCAGTTGTGGATTGTCACCTTCTCTGAGAAGGAGGAGGTATAGGCACTGTGGGACTGTGGACTTGTGCATTCTCTCTCAGTTGCTGAAGGAGAAACTTCCAGAGTGGTATAATTACTGCTGCTCCAAAAATGAAGATAACAGAAGGGGGCAAGTTTTGAGGTTGGCATTGCACCAAGGCTGTGGCAATCCTCGTTCAACCTCTCTTCCCTCCCACTTGGACATCAGACCATGTTATGAGAAATATCATCCCTCCCTCAGCTCACATGTTCAAGGCAGCTGTTTGAGGAAATGCATTGAGCGCGTGTTTGTTTGGCTTCCACTCTTTGTAGAGCAGTCCCAGAAAGTGTTGGCTCTGCTGTAGCCTACATGGCTAAGGGAGGTGAGGTTCTTCATGCTTTACATTTCAGGGATGGTGGATAGTTAACCCAGCCCATTGCTGACTCTGAGTTCAAATAGGGAGAAAATCCAGCTGTGCCTCTTTACCTTATTCATGGAAATTTAAGCTACTTCTGTGAATTCCTTAATATTTATAATCCCTTCATCAAAGATTTACTGGGTGGGGTTTTCCTGCTGTGGGAGGTGAAAGAAAGAGCAAAAAAATGATTCAGTACCCTCTCAGCCTCATAACCCTTCAAACTAGGATGCAGTTGAATTTCTGAACGACCTATTTATCAGTAAAGTGTCAGTAGGAATTGATGAAACCTTAAAAGCCACAGTTAAGCAGCATGCAGCATAAGGATGGAGAGCAGAAGAAGCTGTGTGCATTGTGCTATTAAGAAGAAAGCATGCTACTAGCAATAGTCATCCTTTTTAATTCAGATAACACCTGTGAGGAATATTTAAATCACATTTAGTCTGAGATTAAAAAAAGAAAAAAAATTGACTTAATAAGAAGGCACCATGAGACACCATGGTGAGAACAGACCAAAATAGACTTATGATACAAAACCCTTTTTGAAGCATCACTCTATGCAGTGGTATATTATCAACAGAGCAGATGAATAACTAGAATCCAATCTTGCTGGCTTGATTTTGCTGCATTTAAGGCTATTATTATGGCAGAAAACGTCTAATTTTTAGTTCATTATTAAAATTCTTTGTAATGATTATTATGGCCCCATCAATTATAGTGTTGTCTGTATGTATGCACCCATGCATGCCCAAAGTTATATGCAATTTTCAGCTCACATTATGGAGTCCTACTGCTTGCCCCTGCCTTCACAGCCCTGTGTAACTCAGTTTTTGCTTCCCACTCCTTGCTTTTGAGATTTGAATTTTTTCACTATTTATCCTGAATACAGTAAGGATTGTGTATCTTATACAAACCTCACAGCAACAAACTCAGTAAATCCACAGGGAAAAAAAAAAAAAGGTTTACAAAAAAAAAGAGAAAAACAAGGTGAATGTAGAGAGAATTGAGTCTTGTTATCTGTGTCTTGTTTCATGTGTCATCAGGTAATGAATGTACAAACTGCTGTACTAGGTAAGCACAGGGTGTTAAAAGAATTTACTGTATATGAACTGAGGTTTAGAGTTGTTATCAGTACTGCTCCATCTGAAACAACCCTGTACTAGCAGCTACAACAGTGTATGTAGACATCAGACATACACAGATAAAAGTGCACACATATATTATAAATTGCAGAATCATCAAGGCATAGAATGGGTTGAGTTGGAAAAAACCTTAAAGATCATCTCATTCCAACCACCCTGCCATGGGCAGGGACACCTTCCACTAGACCAAGTTTCTCAGAGCCCCATCCAACCTGGCCTTGAACACTTCCAGAGATAGGGCAGCCACAGCTTCTCTGGGAAACCTGTTTTAGTGATGTCTACATACACACAGAAATGTACACAGAAATTTACATCGGTGACATTTAAATACCTCCCCGTTCCAGAGCTCCCTCTGTAAGAAGAGTGATTTTTCTATGCATATTATTGAGTTTAATCCTGCAATTACTTTGGTTGCCTGCAGAGCTCTGAGAACTTATGAAGATTTCTTTGGCAAACAAGCTACCAAAGAAGGAAAAAAAAAATTAGGTCTCATTCAGATTGAACAACCTCCATGAGCCTGGGGTGGTGAGCATCACTAGAGAAATGGAAGGGGAAATTTCAGCTAACAGGAATGAAAAGAAACTGTGCACCAAGGAAGAGAAGATAAAAATCAGAGCAATAAGGAGAAAAACAAACATGTTGTGTCTTAATTCTGTTGCTGGGAGGCCCCCCTGTCCCTGTCCCTAACCAAGCCAGTTGTGTGTGGCAGCAGCACTGCAGATGGAGCACACATGGCGTTATCAGCTTAAAGGAGAGAACAGCCCACGGGGCAGAACTGTTCTTACTTGGTGAAAGAAAAACTTGTGAGGTAGTTATTGAAACAAACACAAAACTCCTGAGATCCTTGCAGGAAAAGCTCATTTTTTAGTGGGTCATGAAGCACAATGGCAGATTTTCTGTACCAGAGACAACTACAAACACAGCGATAGAACAGGAGAATTTTTTTCAACTGATCATAATCTTTAGGCATCACATGAGAGCTGGGGTCAATGGTTCGGCATTTCTGTTTTCCTTGTCTTCCCTGGTTCACAGTCACTATTTTTCTCAACAAGAGATGATTAAAAAAAAAAAGAAAAAAAAGGAGAGAAGAAAGGCCAATTGATGGCTTTGGAGCCATCACATGAGTAGGTATAACTCAATGTATAGATCTCTAAATAAATTCCAGCACTGGTCAAACCCTGGGCTACAGAATGTAACTTTCTGAATATTTCCTTCAACCTTTTAAGACCTCTGAGAAATGCCACAGACATGAACCCACAGATCATGTGCAGAAAATCTTTCTTTCTTCTTGCATGAATCTATATGACAAGGCTTACTACACTCAGTATCATCTAGATCAGTGCTTCTCTATTTTTTTTCTAAATGAAACCATCATTTATTACTTAAAAAACTACTCATATATCATCTTTTATAGTTTCTCTTAGTCTTTTAGTTGACTAGTTTCTGAATCCTTGTTTGTATTTTCTGTTGAGCTTTTTAATTATTGTTATTATTATTTAATTTGTGGTTTTGTTTGCTTGCTCACCTACCTGTGTAGGAATACTTTTATATGGGACAAAAATCTAAGGTTCTAGTGCCATTTTTCAGACTCCATCTCAAGTCTTACCAACAGATGACAGTATACAGAACATGCATTGAGAAACACTGATAAAGGTCAGCTGCTTGAGAACAAGAGATTCTTTTATCTTCAGAAAGGACTCAGGGAATAATTTTATGTATGTAGCCTGGAACATGGGGAGGCAGTCTTGTGATGTCTTGTAATAATAAAAGGTGTCTTAAGAGGTGGCAAGTGTCCAATAGCAAGCACGATCAGTGGATGACTTGGGCTGCAGTGTCATTGCAGTGTCAGATAAGACAGAACAGGTGACTACTTCCACCAGAAATGCCCTAACAAAGTAGAAAAAGTCATCTTCTACCCAGACCACCTCATCAGCATGTGACAGGTCCATACAGCGTCCCCAGAGGATGTGCTTGCAGAACATGCTTCAAGGAAATCTATCAGCTTATGTTTCTGTTCAAATACAAGGAGTAAAGAGGTGAGGCAGTTATAAGCAAAATAAAGGAGGAAGACAATCCTTGGTAAATGGAGTGATAGGAAGTGCATTCTCTAGCACTGGTTATGTTTTATTTTGAAAATATGTTTCATCCTTGACACAGTAGTCTGTTTACCTGGCAAAGAGAAGATGGCCCACAAAAACCTTTAGGAGTTATCTAAGTCTTTCTTCCCAATAGGCTATTTTCTTCAAAAACTTTCTGCTTATCACTATCTAGTCTACTATAAAAGTATATATTTCTTTTTCAGAGCAATTTTATGAGTTCCAGAAATAAGAGGAAAAGATACTGCTCTGTATTTCTCCTTTTACAATTTTCAGATGCTCAACACTCAGAAGAGCTGTTTAGTGCCTCCATACCTTCAGCTCATCTGGAACAAAAGGAAATCACATCGTGACACTTGTTCTTTTGCTGATAAAATAACTAATTTTTGCTGAAAATGTGCTGCATCTGGCCCTCACAACTGTAGCAGTATCCAAAGGAAGGGGATCATTTTGGCTGAAAATGTCTGGGGTTTCCACCTTTTGGAGTCAAATCCACTCCCATGCTATTGCTTACAAGATTTTTTGCTAATCATGTAATTTCACTGATTCCAATAACCATGGATGCCTTTGTATAATTGTGTGAGTCATTGTATGAGACACATATCTACATGAAACATTTGTATCATGACCTTCAACATCTGATTTTATTTCAAGAAAGAGCTTTGAAGGGTGTCATTATTTGAGATCTTATTAAATCTTTCTGGTGAATACTCACCAGAAATTTGCTGAGACTTTTGACACAAAAGACTCACACAGGAGTATCCACTTCTAACAAAAGCTGTTCTCCCAATATTGT
The DNA here is from genome assembly GCF_001522545.3 of Parus major. Taxonomy (NCBI): domain Eukaryota; kingdom Metazoa; phylum Chordata; class Aves; order Passeriformes; family Paridae; genus Parus; species Parus major. Next base: position 105,249,897 of record NC_031770.1, read on the forward strand.
GAAAATGAAGCACTCAAGGTAAATAATCTTGAGAGATAAGCTGCCCTGAATTGTCTTGCATTAACCACAGAGTAAGAGAACATGCAGTTGCTATGGCTGTAATAGGGCAATGACCTGGCTCTGAAATAAGTGTCATCCACCCAGATTCTCCAGTCCTATCACACGCTCCAGAATCCTTTCAAAAACACAAGTCTTGTGTTTTTCAGGGATTTTCATGTGAGAAGAGATACACAACAATTTGTCAGCAGTTTCTGCAGTAAAATACTTGTCCCATAAAGACTGAGCAAGCACACAGCATTCAGAAAATAAATACTTTAAAGAACATGAAGTCCATATATCTGGCTTTATTATTTTCTTGTAAATTTACATCTATGGCATTTCAATCATCTTGCAGTAACTCTACTCAGATAGAGAACATAACCAAAAATTAAGACTGTCTATTTTACAAAAACAACCCACACATTACTGTCAGTGTCAAAATAACATAACAGAATAACACCAGTAATGATCAAAATCTAAAGGCAGCTTTCCAAGCCACATTCTCCTTATGCCTGTGTTTTAAGGTCCTCTCTAACAATAGCCATTCTCTTCTCTGGTGTTTATCTGGTTGTCTCAGCTCAAGTTTTACCCCAAGGTCAAACTGGTGCCACAGTTCAGAATGTTCTAGTTCTAATTCCCAGTAGTTACATCACACATACACTTATTCAAAATGTATGTACACATATAGACACAACTGCCCACCCAGATCAGAAACAGCAATGAACCTGACTCTAAATGACAAAAGATGATTGATTGTCCTTCAACTGATGAATTTAGAAGAAAAACAGATGTAGATACACAGATAGATATTTTGGTGTGCAATCTGCACCGTATATAACTTATTAAAAGCAAGACACCAATTTCTAGCATTTTCTAATTCAGACATTATCTCTAGTTACAAAAAGAGATTACAATTTAATTGTTCTCTTTTTGAAAAAGAGAGCTCCTTTTTATTTTTTTCCTTTAGCTTTGCCAAGTGTAAGAGGGGACTTCTTGATTTACATTATTACAGATCTTGTTTTCATTACAAATAATACTTTCAAGCATATATCTAGCATTTCAATTTTGTAAAACCATGGATACCAGAAAGCTCCTCCTCTTTCAAGAAGTTCGTTACCATCCTTTCTTTCTTTTATTCAAATAAGTATGCAGATAATTCATAATTTTTGTCACAGCTGCTATTCTCATTAATAACATAGACTGCTTAATAAGAAAAATCTATAATTAGTCTTTACTGCATCATAATTATTAGAATACAAACTGTCAGATTCATTCTTCATGAGTGTCACTGACTGGAAAAGAAGATTTGCAGAGATCATGGTATTGTTCAGCTATCACAGTTATAAGCACGGAAAAAGGACCTGAGCAGTTTAAGTGTAGAACTTTCAAGACTCAAAAGACTTTATTATAACTACAAAATTTTCACCCTGATCAGAGTCCATGGTATTGACTTCCATTATTTAATTTATCATACTTTGCTGAAGGACTGATATAATGGAACCTCATTGGCTCTCATATCCTGTCAGAGGCAGCTCTCAATACCTATCTATTATTATGTAAACACAAATGCAACTCTCCTAATTAGTGATGACAGTACCTGAAAAGGTTCAGGTTCAATTGTGATTAGGATCCAAAATCAAATGTTAATCCTAACTGCTTGAAACTTCAAACTGGAAGGAAATATAATGTGAAAGATTGCTCATGGTGAGATTTTTCACACTTGTGCTTCAGTCCATGGCCAAAATTAACATTAAAACAGCTTTTCTCATAGTATCTTGGCACTTCCAGATCTGACCATAGGCAAAATACTAAAAGTTAAAAGTAATTTTTGAAACAAGTTGCAGAATCTGATATAACTTTTGGCTCTAGTAAAAGAATAAAAATTTAAGGCTTTGTCTTTTTCCTTTCTTTCTTATCTCCATCTTTCTTTTTCCCTTTCTTTCCTGTTTTTTCTCTTGCTCTCTGTCTCTCCAAGTTCCTTCAACCGTTTTCAATGTTTCTTAAATGCTGCTATTACCATAAAGCTCTTTTCATCAAGGTGTGGAAGCAAGAACCTGAGAATATGTAAATAATTTCATTGCCTTTAAAGTATTAATATCCTTAAAGAAAATATGTGCCCTACTGAACTTGGCTTTATTTTGGTTGTACAATGTATTCTGTATATAGAATTAATCCTTTTTAACTATCAGTCTGTTAAGAAGTATCCCAGCTAAGTGCTAGTGTAATTTGGCTAGCCTAGCACTTACCTAAGTTACTTTTTTTCCCTAAAGATCTAGTAAGGTTTCTTGTGCCTCTGGTCTGGAAAAACTTTCTCTTTTGGTCACATCTTTGTCAGAAGAGGAGATTAAGGCCTCATTGTTACACATTACAAGAATTTACTGAGATCATGTAAACACTAGTGAAAGCTTATATGAATTTTTTCCAAGTGCCTTCAGGCAAAATTTGCAAGGCTACTTCTAGTAGAATAATTGTGTGGTCTGAAACAGTTAGTCTGATTTTCCCTGGAGCGACATGGGGGACATTCCTATAAACTGCTCTGCCAGAGCAGTGGAGGAGTCAGTAACTTCTAGGAGGAGGGCAGCTGAGGACAGAGATTTCTACAAACCAGCACATTTGGAATTGGAAGAAGATATCTGTCCACATCCCTTATTTCACTTTTCTAAAATGACAAGGCTAGGTGTTCTCACCTCAAAAGGATACAGCAAGAATACATTAAGAAGACAAAATTCTGTGATACGGTGGAAGCAACATGGGTACCCAAGATAGTGAATGATTTTAATTATATTCTCCAAAACTATTAACATGTAAGTGTACAATGTAGGGAGTCCTACTATGCTTTAAACATCTTTCTTGAAAAGCATTATTTAAAAATAAAACACAAAACCACTGTAAATCTCTGCAAAAATTTTCTGACAAAATGTTTTTTATTACAGTATAGTAACTTGTGGGAAAAAGTATCAGACTGACAGTTCTGAAAATGTCTCTGTCTGTCCACAAAAAATGTACTGCACAGGGAGCAGGAATAAAAGCTTCAACAGCAATGTTCCTAAGCTCTGATCTGAAGGGACTACCATCAGCCCATTATAGTCCCTGGCTGGTGACAAGGGTGCCAATTAGTACTGCCAAGTGCAATGATGGCATTTCTGATGTGGATGCCTCACTGCTGGAAACTGGAACCATGAAACTCATTTCCAATAGCCCATTGAAGATCCATCAGATGGTAACAACTTTTAGTCACAGACTTAGACTGGCATTGTACTGACAATGCAGAAATAAAAGCCTCTACATCATATGACCAATCCCAGAGCAATCCAGCTACCCCTCCATTATTCCTAGGAAGGACAAACCTTACAGAGATTCACTGAGAAATCATAAAAAGGAATCTGACTGAAAATCTTTCTTTCTTTCTCAGATCACCATGTTCAACCCCCATTTTAATTAGCTTTAAATGCTTATAAGTACTGTGTAGGTGCAATGAAGGGTAAAGAATGGTAGAGACACATGAAATCTTTCATTTCCATTTTAGCATTTATTTTCATGTGATTTAAAGGTATTATTGTAACACCTTTCTGATGGGCAATAACATGAAAAAAAATGGTGACTTAAATACAATTTTTAAACAAGTCATCACAGCCACCAAACCACATTATCAACATGCAATTTCCTTCCTCACAGGCTGGTCAGGGACACTAAGTCTTTAAGAAGAACAAACTATTCTACAGACGTAAGAATAATTGGAGAGAAAAACTGTCAAGGGCCACTAGCATTTCAGTGTTGTATCATACCATTTACAGCCATGTTTTACCATATTCCTTAGCAGAAAAAGTGATTTGGCTACAGTGAAAAGATTTTAATGAGGATAAATTACCTTCTGTATGAACCTATGAATGCATGTATATCTACACAAGTATGTGTATTTGTGAGTGTTTTATGGGCATGTGAGACAGAGAGAATATATCTTTTGTTTCATTCTTATATACAGACATACATAAACCTCAGAGATACTCTAAATGGGGAGTGATTTCATATGTGCTTTCCTATTAGTTTAGATGAAGGTGACCATTCATGCATTTTAACAGGAATATAACTTGGCAGAGTAACACCTTGAAGCATCTTTTGTTTGTTTCAAACATGTCCTTGTCAGATAAACACACATAATGAGCAATAGTGAAAAATGCTCTGTGTGTAATTGGGTTTTTTTTAATTCTTCACTGCCTACTATTAGTCAGATTTTTTTTTTGATTTTTTTTTTAACAGATAAGCCCTATTATGTGAAACCATTCAAGATTTACAAAGGTTGTTTTTTCCTTGGGTATAACAAATTGCAGTGTGAAGAATATCTGTTTATCATTGTACACTACTTTCAGATGTCTCAAGTAAATAAATACTTAAAATGTACACATCTAAAGTAAGAAAAGATATCTAGGCCACAGAGATTTAGGAACATAAATCATAGAATTGTTTAGTTTGGAAAAGACCTTTAAGATCACTGAGCTCAACAATTAACCCAGCACTGCCAAGTCTACCACTAAACCATGCTCCACATTGACACATCTCTTAAATACCTCCAGGGATTGTGACAACCACTTCCCTGGGAAGAGTCTTCCAATGCCTGACAATTTTTCCATTAATAAATTTTTTCTAATGTCCAATTTAAATCTCCCCTGGCACCACATGAGGCTATTTCCTCTCACCCTAAAGCATGTTACATGGGAAAAGAGAACATGCCCACCTTGTTGCAATCTCTTTTCAGTGAGATTCAAGGAGAGTGATAATGCCTCCCCTGACACACAGAGGACAGTCACTGCCCTAACCCCACTGGCTGATACAAGCCACTTGCCATTGGCTTTCTTGGCTACCTGGGCACATGCTGGCTCATATCCAGTTGTTGTTATTGTTGTGACTCCCAGGTCTGTTCCTGCCAGGCTCCAGGTCTGTTCCAACCACTCTTCCTCAGCCTGTAGCATTGCCTGGGGTTGTGACCCCCGTGCAGGACCTGGTACTTTACCTTTTTAAACCTCATACAGTTGGCCTTAGTCCATCAATCCAGCCTGTCCAAATCCCTCTGCAGACCCTTCTTATCCTCCAGCAGATCAACATTCTCACCCAGTTTGGTGTTGTTGGCAAACTGACTAAGGATGCTCTTGATCCCCTCAAGATATAAAACAGGACTAGCCCCAATACTGAGTCCTGGGGAACCCCACTATTGCCTGTCCACCAGCTGGATGTGACTCCATTCCCCATCACTCTGGGCCCAGCATTTTACCCAGTGAACAGGACATGAACAGTTTCTCCAGGAAAATGCTGTGGGAAATGGTGTAAAATTGTCTTTCTCTCACCTACCAAGAGGGTGACGTTGTCAAAGAAGATCAGGTTGACCAAGCAGGACCTGTCTTTCAGAAACACAGTCTGTCTGGGCCTGGTCCCCTGGTAGCCTTGTAGGTGTTGTATGATGACACTCCAAGTTATCTGCTCCTTGACCTTCCCCAGCACCAAGGTCAGGCTGACAGACTCGTGTCCCTTTCTACAGATGGGCATCACACTGGCTAAACTCCAGTCAAGTGGGCCCTTCCCACTTAACCAGCACTGGTGGCAAATGAAGGAGAGAAGCCTGGCAAGCTATTCCACCAGCTCCCCCAGTACCATGGGGTAAATCCTGCCTGGGACCACGGACTTGTTTGTGTCAGGTGGCCACTGACTATTCCCCCCTTGGATTATGGTGCTTCATTCTGCTCCCTGTCCCTGTCTTCCAGCCCAGGGGCTGGGTAGATGAATTAAAATTGGTCTTACTGTTAAAGACTGAAGCAAAGAAGGCATTAAGTACCTCAGCCTTTTTCCCAGCCTTTGTCATACAAGCAGTTGAAAATAAAAAATGTTCATGACAAGGAATTTGGAAACTAAAGAGGGAAGAGCACATTTTCAAACAACTCAGTCTGTCAGACAATTTCTGGAAGTCAGACAATTACCATTTGGTTGTACAATAAAGCCCACAGATGAATAAGTGTATTCATTAGAGCAATTTCACTGCTGCCCTGGCATGCAACCTGATCCTGAGACTCTCATAACTTGATAGGACAAATACTGTTAAATTACACTCCACTCAAAGCCTCTAAGCCATCAAGGCCTTTTTTTTTCTTTTTGTAACAAACAAGCACAAGAAAAGATCAAAAAGTATTTCTACTTGCTGAAAAATGCACCGTTCCCTTTTTTTGACCAAATACATCTTTTATCAAAGAATGAATCAACTCAGCAATTCAGGTTTACAATCATTCTAGGAAGCACTCTTTTCAGTATTAGCTCCTGGTTCACAATCAAACCCATGCAACAAATTTTTGAGCCTAAAAGATCTCCACTGAGGAATTTTGTTTATGTAGAGTTCAGATGCAAGACCAAGGTCTAAGACACCAATAGAAAGTCTAACAGAGAAGGTTAAAGTAAGGAAAAGAAATCATGATCTCTGAGGACAAATCTACAGCTCTTGCCTAGGCAGAACAAGTGTCTGAATCCTAACACCATAGCAATTCAGGTTTAAGGTGTTACCTGTGATGAAATGTGTTCTAATCTGTCCTCTTGTACTCTATTATTCTATCACAGAGTGATTTTCTTTAGTTTTGTGGAATGAATCTCATTGGGCCTCAGAATTCCACCCGCAGTCAATCCAAGCTGTAAATGAAATGAGATGTTTAATATTTATACCTCTATTACTTTTCAGGGGGGTTAAGAGAATCAAAATCAGAAAATTTCAAAAAACATCTCTTGTGCAGAATTGATGGTTAAAACAGGTTGACCTTTTGAAGAAGCAGACATATTAATAATGGGCTAGACTACAGGACATATTTTCCCATTTCCTTGAGTGTCTATATGCTATAAGGCAGAGGTGTATGCACCACTAGTGTTTCCCTAGTCACAGAACAATATGCAAAAACTCACCAGACCACCAACCTTTTCAGAGCAGAAAAAGCAAGTGCTACTCAGAGCAATGCTTCCTTGTGCCCATGGAGACCATCAGGTCTAGAACTAGAAGTCACAGCTGGCTTCAGATGTAGCAGAATCCTCTGTATTTGCTGCTGGGAACTTGCTTTAATTTTTATAGAAACTTTGATAAAAATATGTAAAGCCACATGCAGTTTGTGTCCAGATAAACAGAGGTCACTTTGTGTTGTGTGCTGGCCACTGGCATCACTACAGCAGAGTGTCACACCAAAGTGCACGAGGCTCCATCTGACAACAATTTTTCACATATATATTTACTGTAATATCAGCATTCATCATAGCATCAGGATTTTCAGACATTTGTGATCTTCAAGAATGCATCAGCTAAATTAAGAGATGCCACTAGAATCGTCTGTGGTTATTTAAAATATTTACAATTCACTACAAGCAAGGCTTTTTAAAATTAAGCCACAACATTTTTCAGATTTGAAGATGTGACTTAAAAGGAGTTGCTCCATTTCTTACACTTTCATTTTATAAGGATTTTACATTTTTGGAAATGGCACTATTTTTATCTGGATAAGCCAAATGCATGATTTTTTTATTTTTCCCCTCGGCAAAAGTCACAGCCTGCAAAGACCTGATTTTGAAGCAGATTTTATTTCTCTGTCTGATATTTTGTCAAACTGTTTCTTTCTTTTAGATGGGTGTTACTTTTTCTCTTGTCTAGGCATACACTTTTAGAGTGTTGTGTGTCGGGTGGACAAAAAATTAAGAGAGTAATGGCAGACCTTGAAGTACACTTAATTTGTGCAGACAAATGGGGCATGGTGACTGCAGCTTTTCTCACTTTCTCTTGCTGCAAACACACCAATATGCAAGAGAACACAGTGCAATGTTTTGGGTGCAGGAGAGACAATCTGAAATGTGTCCCCATATGTACTAGAAGTACTTTGCAGATGTCTGAATCTTTTTTATTTACATGACAGATTGTAAGGACTCTGAAGAAGCTGTTGCTCTCATTTTCATGTAATCTTTGCAATCTTTCTTATTTTTTTTTTCTCTTTTCTATTTTACTATTTACTTTAAAAGTCATTCATTAACATAATTGGGTCTTCAACTGTACACTGGTGTGAGAAGACCCTACACCCTGCAGGCCTGCAGAACTTGTGGTTGAGGCCAAGTGGGGCTAAGAATCCTGAGCAGATTGTTTCAATGGCCTTTCTCATTGCAAAGCCTTATTTCTACTCTTGGGTTTATCCTTTAGTAGCACCTCTCTGAGCAAGAGATGTATTATTCCCATTTTGTAGAAGAGGAATTGAATCATGGGATTGCTTCCTTGCAGTTATGTAGAAAGTATGAAGCTAAAGAACTATTTCACCTCAGGGCTCCTGAAACTCTTTCCCCATGGACATATCTGCCAATCCAAATGTGAATGAGTTCCTTGATTCCAATCTCTCTCCTTTCTCCTTCTCCCACAAAAGATGAGACATACAGCAGCACCTAAAAGAATATGAGGAAAAATAGCTACAAATTTCTGGAATGGCTCAGTACTTGTGCTGGGTCCACCTTCTTAACTGTGCAGGGCTCTCTCTGTCTTGTCCACTCAGGAAAGCATTCTGTCTTTTCCTTTTTGTGTGTTCTCCCATTTTCTATTAAACAATATTGCCGTTAAGGTTGCTACCTCCAATACACCAACAGGCTCCTGCAACGAATAGATTTTTCAACTTGAAAGAAAAAGTTTCATTCAATTTAAAGTTTCACTTCATTCCCAAGTATTTCTTGACTTCTTGGAGGAAAAAAAAAAAGTGGCTTTTGTCTTTTTTTTTTTTTTTCAATCATTTAATACCAAAGGCAGGCTACTCACTTCAGAAAAAAATCAGAAGAGTTTACAGGATGTGGCGTGTGTGTGTGTATTGAGGAGGGGGGATTTTTGCTTTTCAAAATACATCAGCTGTACTTTATTTGAAGTTAGTCAGCAAATTAAACCATAAGATGTTTCAATCAGTGAATGAACATCAGAGGGATGTTGCCTAACTCTTTCATTTCTAGCTTCCCTACCCTGCTTAGCTTTCAGATCCAAATCCAAATTGCATTTTTCTCCCAGTAGCCATCCCTTAGGAGGACTCCCCTAATGCCTTCCTTTTGGAGATCCTTAATGTGTAGTAAGAAGGCCCTGCTCTCTCTGCCTTCTTCCCACTTAAACAATCCTCAGCAATGCCCTAAATAAAAACCAGAAAGAGAGCATAAGGTTAAACTCTAAATTAATAGATCAAAGGATAAGAACCCTAATTCTGAAATAAACTGACAATGGAAAAGGATTAAAATGGAGAGAGAGGATTATAGTACAATAATTGTGACAGAAGACTGTGAGTGAATTGGATGGAAAACAGGGGGTAGGTTTTATTCTGCATTTCTGAGCAAGCAAAATGAAATGAGGATCTGAAAGATAATTAAAAATCCAAGTGGACTCAAGGAGGAGAGAAGGCTGAAAACTCACAAGATACTGCAATGAATTCCCTGCTGTGCCTGCCCAAGACCCATATCAGTTTCCTTTAAAGAATATATCTACTCTTGCTTTGCATTCCAGGAAGGAACATAATAATTGGAAGAGTGCAAGATTTCAGCTAATTTCAACTTTACCACCATCTGCCACTGAATCTCCAGAGGACACCAAGACTCTGAGCTATCAAGGAAGAGAGGACATGAAGAATTACTTCTAAGTTGTCTATGCAGCCACTATCAACCCTGCAACATAACAGCCCAGTGCTGCATGTTTTGAAAGTAACATGTATTTCTCCAGGCTCCTCTGGGAGGCAGAGAAAGACCTGGGATATAAACATGAACATGGCATAATAGAAAGAGTTTATAGGCAATCTATAAAGCCAAATTGAGTGGTATGTTAATAGTGAAAAAGTTGATAATGGATTCCAAAGGAGTGGAGATGTGGGGATAGTCTTGAAAGCAGACCAATATTAATTGCTGCAAAGGTTATTTATGTGTTTACACAACGTGAGGGGAGCTCCTGCCAGCAATATCCCTAGTGGAAACCAGAATGTGCAAGTAAGACAGCTTTTAGGGAAAAGTATGAGCTGAGCATCTCTTCTATCTAAATCTTCATTTGAGGAACTGAGAACTGAGCACACATCATGGTACCAGGACTGAGTACCTGCTGAGCAGTGTCATGGGAAATAACTAATGAAGTCTTGGTCATAATGAAGTCATTGGAGTTTAGAAATATTTCAGTAAAGCCAGAAGCTTGATCTTTACCTCATTGATTAAATATGCCATGTTACACTACCAGAGCATTACACAGATCTTATCATTATAATCCTACAGGAAGTGCTGGTAAGGAGAAAAGTTTTATTGTTTATTTATTTAGTTAGTCAGAGCGTTAACTGAGATTTTCACAAGCCATCATCATCCAAATGATAAAAAAATTAAATTAAAATCAAATTAATTAAATAACAATGATTTAATTAAATAAATAAATAATAAATAAAATAAATAAATAAAATTTAAATAAAATCTAAAAATAAAATGAAAAATTTGGTATCTAAATCCCATGACTGTGTTTGAGAAAAGGCAAAATAAAACAAACCCAAACTGAATGCAACATTCCTCACCTCCCCCAAACCCTTCCGTTTTAGGCTTCCTAGCAATCATCTGCATTCTTGATGTTTATTCCTTACAAAAACTATAATCCTCTGGCATGTTTGAATATGCACCATGGGCATGATGATGTCTCAAGCAGAGTGTTGTTACTTTAGTTGACACGGGCATTGGTTAAAAAATGTTCAATATTGTGCTTTGGTAGAAACTGTCTGTTAAATACAGGCAGACTTTCTAGTAACTTGCACAACTATAAAGGGGAAGTAATGTGTTATACTTTAATTTTGAAGCCTCATATTATTTAATCAGTAACCATAATTTTCATTCAAATAATGTGTATATAAAAAACATGATTTCCCATTTCTTATCATCTTTAATAAATGGAAAAACCGTTTGCTTGCCCCCAAAGAGTAATCAACACTGTGTTAATAAGCTCAGGCCTGGGAACACTTTTTCAATAAGAAAAACATTACACATTATAAAATCAATAATGCTGCCTGACAAATGAGGTTGTGCATAAATTTTTGACATGAAATCATACACTGAAGTCTAAATATAAATTTGGCAATGCTTTCAAAGTCTCACGCTTTATGATAGCTATTCTGGAGAGTGAGCTGTACTGAAGCTAATCACATAATTTAAAGGATACATTTGCTCTACTACAGCAATAAAAATACATTACATCATGATAAAAGCCATCCTGATTCAACCTGCAGTGAACACCGTGATGGGCTGAACCCCATGTGGGACTGACTGGCTGCTGTTTATAAACCACGTAAATAAAACATTTAGCACCATTCTAGCAGTCCTCATTTTCACAGTGCTCCATAAATATTAACTAATTAATCCTCAGGACAGCTGGGATATAGCTGAGAATTGGAGCCACATGAGGAATCGGTAGAAGTCACCAATTTGACAAATATAGTCCTTTTCTCTGTTTATAATTTACCTACTGACAAACTGCTTATTCTGAATTTGCCTGCCATTGAAAGTGGGCTGGGAAATGCTTAATGCAGAATCAGCTTCACTCCATGGATGCCTGACTGAAATATTCACTGCCACAAACCCCAAGAGCTTGTCAGACCTTCTCAGGGCAATACCTGGGCACTGTGCAAGGGCCAGTGCAGTCCAGGGAACATCCCCAAACTGAAGGTTGGCCACAGCTGTTCTGTGTTAAGGGTTAAGGGAATTTATCTGTGCATGTGCAAGCTGTGCTGGCAATTGGTGATCTTTAGCCTGCTTTACTCACAGTGTGGAGGCAGACAGTGTTTCCAGAACCAGGCTGCATGCAGGTGAGCTGACATCATCTGCACCAAAAAGCAACAAAAATATTTGCCAACTGGACCATTCAGGCTGTTCCTTAGCAAGAGTAAGAGGCTGCATTAATGTCACTTGATCTCTCATCCATCCTTCCACCTCTGCACAGTGAAGGCCTCTTAAAACTCCCTACTAGGCCATTTCTTCTGTCTTCCTCTATTGGGTTTGCATAGCAAGATTTTTACATCTTGCATTTATATTTAGAGTGGATTTTATCATACACAATATCATTTTTTGACGGTCCTCATTTGACAATTAATCACATTTTCCAAGCCACAGACTGAAATATTTTTCTAGCAATACTCCTCTCCAGCAAAAAGACAAATATATTTCACGATTTCCACCTTTAGTTCAAAAATTTTGATCCCATAGAAACTTGGGGTGCTCCACAGAAGCATTAAAAAATTGCATAAATTATACAGAATTTTCGCTACAAACCTGTATCTATGGGATTTTTAGTATTTTGTTCCTCTGGGAGCCTGAAGGACCTAGATTTCTGCATGTCAGGGTATCAGCCATTCCCACAGTAGGATAAAAACAAAAATCCCAGTCTAACAAATAACAATTACATTAGCCTTCACTGAAAACTCAGAACACATGCAACATCTTAAAAACTGCTCCTCTTTCTTAAATTCCTTATGGTAGAAAAGTAGGAGATTACTAAAGAAAACCATCAAAGTTGTTAAAATGAAGATAAAATAAGAGGATGTGTCTTTAATTTTAAGCTATTTATTACTGAAGAAAGCAACACAGTCAACCAATACAGTTCAGCATTGATTGTTTTCCTCTTTCTTTAAAGGCTGAATAATTTTATCATTATTAAAATAACTTGATGATGAATTAGTAAGAACAAGAAAGTCAAATAGCATGTTTGGGAACTGCAACCTTTTGTTGTAGAAGTAGAAATACAACATTTTCTTCACTAAAGTATTTCTTAAAGGATCTGAGTCCTTCATGGATTCATAACAAAAGATAGAAATAAATGGTCTGTGATGTATGATTTGCCAGAGGAGTTTTGCAAGTATCACTGCAGAGGTTTGTTACCAGACCCCCTGTGTATAGCCCAGCCCCGAAAGCAGTGTCTGTACCCATTTCCCAGGGTCTTGATTAACCTCATTAGTGAAATATAGGCCTGTGACCTGCTCAATCAGGACAATCCCAGCAGGCAGGAAACATGGAATTGTAGCACTGTCAGATAAGCACTCCCCTCGTTTTTGCCTTGTATTACCATAGCTCTGATTTAAGTTCTTAAAAACCTTGCTCTGGCCTGATCCCATCAACCTCAAGGATGATGCCTTGCTGTATGGGATATTTTAAGATGTTTTCTCTCTAGACGGAGAGTGCATTGCAAGAACACACACACACAAAAAAGACTAGAGATCTGTGAAAGTTCATCTCACTGGGTAGAAGTTCTTATCATCATTATAACAGCTATAATATTGGATGGATACCGAAGAAATAATTTTACTAAAAACATTACTTTTAATTCAACCCAAAATATAGATGCTAATTTAGTTCTAAGGGGTCCTTAGACACAGGAAAAGCAAAAATTGCTTCTTTGCTTAAGTGGGCAAATCACCCATTGCTACTTTCACTCAATTGAACTTGGATAATCTCAAATACATCTGCAGTACCTGCATAAACTTCATCAGCCTCATTGCTCCGTAGCAGGTAATAGATATTTGAATCTGATAGTCATTACCATTCCCAGTCAGAAGTACTCTTTAGTGTGCCCTAAAATGCCTGATTAAAGCACTATTTCTACCTACTATTTCTCAAGTGGGCTGAATGACTGAATAAGCAGACAGGAATATAGAATGGGAAGTGGGGTGGAGAAAACAGATCCCAGTCTGGGATTTTGTTGTTAAAAGAGATAAATATTAATTATTTCCAATTAAGTTAAAAGACAAAAAAAAAATTTGGATTGTAAGACCTCTGGGACACAAGCAATTATTTTCCATCCATTTATACAACACCAGTCTGTTTTTATATCTCTTTGGCCTTTGGGCACAATTATAATACTTAGACACAATTTATACAATTTTACTCTGAGTTATGAAAGCCTGCTATCTGACACACACTGATGATCTGTACTTCATGTTGAAAAATTGCTCCATGGGGCAATTATAACAAAAATATCATAAGTTCAAAACTAGTCCATATACAGAAAAAGAAAGCTAACTCCAGTCCATAAACTTTGAAAGAAAATTAGCCCCAGGGAGGGGTAGGAGATGATGAGTATGAGAATAAATTAAGACAGAGGAAATTCAGATACGCAAACAAGGGAAAACAAAATGTATGCACTAACCTGTGGAAAGCTCCCCCAAAAGGAGGTCTTGAAACATTGAAAATTCAGTGTAACAGAAGACTGGGAAATTATCCTAGGGGAAACATGCTTATAATAGATGGCATAAAGCAAGATGGAAAAGTAGAAGCTCCCTGGATTTTAGTAGCAAATGCTGCTAGAGAAGCTAAAAAGGGACTTGTTAGAGTATAGCCAAAGGATATCTCCTACAGCTCTTGCTGTTTACTCTAAGAGAAAATCGCTTGACCAGTGGCATAACCTCCAGTGGGGCTGGCAGACAAGGTGCAGGTGAGAAGAGACTGGCCCACAGTATGTCCAGTAGATAGATTTGAACTCTGGAGTAAAAATAAAGTGCTTTTTCCTCATGAAATTATACAGAAATTATTCTATTGCTGCCAAACACCATAGCTGTAGAAATGCCTTCTTGAATTTTTTTAGATGCAAAAGAGGAAACTTTCTGGATGGATTTACTAAGCAAGAGTATATCACTGTTTTTCCAGAAGAAGAGTATGTGGATTTACCCAGGAGTAGTTGTTTCATTTTAAATTCACAGCCTACCTTTGCTTGAATTAACTTACAACTGCAGACAAGTCCTAAGTAAAACATTGATGAAATGCCAAAGTAATAGAAATATCCTGTAGACAATTGATCCATCCAGGTCTAGAAATCTTCTTTTAAAGGTTTCTTTAAAGTTTTTGTTTGGGCTATTCATGTGGTAGTGTATGTTAAGATCAAATATTGCAATATATTCTGATTTGCTTCACTGCCAGGCTGCATAAACACTAGTTTGTGCTTCAAAGGTTGTGGTATGGCAGGTTACAAAAGGTCTGTGAAGGGTCTCAGGTGGCACAGGTAAAACCTTGGTTAGTTTGAAGGCAGGTACTAAGAGGGAGCCAAAGTAGAAGTGGTGGCTACCAAATGCCAGTGGAGGCTACCAAAGAACGTGTGCCTTTGGGGACAAAAGGGAAGAAAGTGCTACTCAGGGATGGTTTTGATGGAAATCACAGTATGAAGATTCGGGAGAGTCAGTAACAAAATAAAGGAAGAAAATCTAAGACCAGTATTACCTGTAACATTCCCTCCTGAGAAAGGATGGAAAGTGGTTTGAGATACTGGGATTTCATGGAGGCTGAGAAAGGTTTTCAAGCAGGCATGTAGTAAGAAAAAAGTACATAAATGCTCTGAGTTTCTGTTTCTCAGGAATCTGTTTTAAAAAGTCATCCAGTCTGTCTAAGAAATTTTCCTCCAAGTTCCAGCTGTGTTTTTCAACAACAAAGTGTTCCTGTACCTTATTTCACCCTAAATTTGCAACATATTTTTTAAAACAAATAACAATTAACTGCTGGAATGGCAACACAGGAGGGTCTTGCTTATATACTTGAGAATTAGATTAACTCACTTAACCAGACTGTGATGGATTAATTAACCACAGATTAACTACTGATTTAACTCCTGGCCTTTTCAAAGATGATGTGCTCTGAGATAATCTTCAACTTTGTATGGCCAGCATTCTTTGCATGGAAAGATCAAGAGTAAAAGTAAATTCCTTTATTAAACTGGATGGTCTAGATGAAGTGAAGACACACACATAGCTAGGGAGATAGGCCACATTTTTAACTGCATTTTTTGACCTACTAAAGGATATTACTTCTACTTTCTTCTTTCTCTAAAGCCTTTGACCACTAAACATACAAAAATAGTATTACTGTAAACGCTTTCTTCTTAGCTGTTGGACTTCACAGCTGGTCTTAGATGGGATTTGTGTTCAGCTCATCAAACATTCACAGATTCAGTGGAAAAGTGAACTGTGCTCCTCATCAGTAAAATTTGCTTTGATCATTTGTAAACTTCATCAGTGATAATCTTGTACCTCTTCCTAGATGCTGAAAAAGTGTAAAATTGCATGTGGTTGAGGAACAAATATTCTGAAAAATTCTACCATAGGATGACAGTGCATTTACAATTAGATCATATCATCCATCAGTAAGAAAAGGTTACAATCCATTTAATGTGTGTCATGTGCATTTTATATCTTTCTACTTTCTTAATGAAAGCGTTATGCACTATCAAGTCAAATAGCTTGTAGAGTATGGTACATCAATACTATTACTTTAAAAAATAGCTTGTAATCTAAAAAAATGATATCAACTTAGTTTGACAGGATCTATTTTCCATAAACTTATGTTGATTGGCATTAATTCCATCCTTCAGCTTTTTCCCTAACTGAGCCCTATATCAGATGTTCCCTTATTTCACCAAGGATCGATGTCAGCCTGACAGGACTATAATTATTTGGGTTGTCCCATTTACCATTTTTAAATATTACCACAATATTAGTTTTCTGCTGGTCTCAATTAAATGCCCTTGCTCCTGAATATGTGTATCTATCTCTCTCAATATCTGGCTTTCATCACAATGATCTGACATTCTAGCTGATAACTCAAACTCAGAAATTCACATTGAAAATGACAGCAGTAGATCAAAAGAAGAGACATCTCAAATTAAAAAGTCTCATCCCTGACTCAAATAAAAAAAGTCTCATCTCTCCTGAAAGAACTTCATCCTATCTCTCAATGTTCCAGTCTTCCTACAACTGGGAAAGGCTAAGGAAAGCTGTGCTCCTTGTAAGGTGGCCAGGCCATAGCCTCTGAGGAGAAGCTGACTGAAAACGACAAAAACACCAGAGACAGCCCCGAGTCAAATTGATTAATGTACTCCTGGAAGGCACCCAGTGAGGAGGAAGGCACACAAACCCAGCTAGAATAGAAAAATCTGGCTCTGTCTGATTTATGTGACAGGAGACAAAGTGCTTGGTATTTAGCAGGAAGGTAGGAAGTTGCAGCTGTGTATGACAGAGTCAAAAGTCTAGATGCTGGTGCCCTACATTTCAACCAAGGACCAGCCCCTGCTGTTCGCTATTGACAGTGTGCCCCTGAAGGTCTGCAGCCAGACAATAGGAAATACCATGAATGGGGACAGAGATAGAATTTAGGCCACATTAATTTCCATCAAAGAGCTGACATGTATAAGAGAGAGAGTTAGGCCAAAGAGTGAATATAATAAATTTTTATTTTTAAAATTCCAAAGCAAGAGTGGTCAGTCACTGGTTGTGGGACCTCTATCCATAGAAATGTTCAATCCTTAGCTGGAAGAAGTCCTGTAAAACCAGATGTAACATTGCAGTGAGCCATGATTTGAGCAGGAGCTTGGCTTAGACAACTCCCTGAAAACACGTCAGGAAAGGCTGAGAAAATTGTGATTATTCAGCCTGGAGAAGAGAAGGCTCCAGGAAGATCATTTAAAATCTCTAAGTACCTGAAGGGGACTACAAAGGAGCTGGAGAGGGACTTTTTATAAGGGCATATAGTGACAGGACAAGGGGTAAGAGCTTTGAAAGGAGTAGCTTTGGGTTGGATATTAGAAATAAATTCTTCACTGTGAGGATGGTGAGGCACTGGCATTGGTTGCCAGAGAAGCTGAGGATGCCCCACACCCACACACTGGAAGTGTCCAAGGCCAGGTTGGATGAGGATTTGAGCAACCTGGTCTAGTGGGAGGTGTCCCTGTCTATGGCAGGAGGCTAGAACTACATGATCTTTAAGGTCTCTTCCAACACAAGATATCCTATGATTCTACAATTAAAAAAATTAAATTCCTCTTCAGAACTTATTTTAGAGGCTGCATTATAAATGGAGCAGAGTGCAGAAGTTTGAGTAAAACTACAGAAAAGTAGAAGGTTATTAACACTAAGACACAGAATTATAAGGATAGACATAGCTAATTTTTTCACTATCTGATTTTCATTCATTTCTAAGGAAAGTGCCAGTAACAGCATTGGTTTGAAGCAACAAACCCATCAGATCTGTGTTAACTACTTTTGGATGCAGTAAGCACAGAAAAGGCCCAGACAAGCAGAGGGATAAAATCTTCAGCTGCACTTTGGATAGCTTGGAAAGTGAAACAGCTAGACCCATTTACAAGAATTACTTATTTTTTAAATATTTGCAAGATTTTCAAAATCCTTATGCTTTAGCTCAAAACCTAAATTCTAATTGAGTAGGCTAAATAAAATAAAAAAGCATATAGAGAAAATTTCTATAATTTTATAGAAGATTCCTCCTGTGTTTCTCTCAAGAAGCTGATATAGTCCACTTTCAGAAGTGCTATACTAGACTAAACCACCACTTTAACCCCATATCCCAGTCTTTGTAATTCTTAGCAAGTCTCAGAAAAATGCTAGTTATTAGACAGAATTTGAATGAAAATGTAAATGGCTACATTAGACATATCATAATGTAATTTTAGGGTCCTAATGATTTTTTCTCATTTACTGTCAGAAATTAGGAGCCCACCAAGCAATGCAAGCCCTTCTTAGCTGTACTCAGCCTTCTTTAAGTACATATTGCAAGATTCCAAAAAGTGAAACCATTTTTGATGCAAAACACAATTTAATGAGCATAGGATATTAATTTTTTTTACAATTTTTTTTCACTAATTCTACCATTTCCAGCTTTGGATTAAAATGGGACTACTTAGCTTGCTTAAGAAGTTGATCATAGAATCATAGAATCATTTATACTGAAAAATACTTTTAAATTCTATGTGTACAACCATTAATCACTACTAAACCATGTCCATAAGCACCACATCTTCAAAACTGTACTTCAAGCAACACCAAGCTCTGTCCAGTTAAAGTTTGAGTTTTTAAAGATTTTTCAAGATTTATATTCCCTTGGTGCAAAATGTACTGATTCAATTCACAGTAAATATCTAAAGTTAAATAGAAAATAAATTCACACAGAAGGCTGGAATCAAGCAGCATGTGTGTATGAAAGCTGGAACATTTGTTCTGACATAACAGGTTGCTCAAAAAAAAAAAAAATAAACCAAACCAAGGAGCTATTTCCCTTTTACTCAGTCATACTTTTGGACTCTAAAGTTAATTGAAGTCAGAAGGTAAATCAGAAATTATTGAATACTTCGCAGCATACAGTAATTTAACAGAAACCCTACAGGCATTACCAGGCCTGAAGTCTTAATGTTATCCAAGGTGATGATGACACAGGAACACTTTCCAGGTTCTGGATCCAGGTTTCATACCCTAGTAAATGAAGAAAAAAAATAAGAACTTAAATTCCACCTCTTCCTGTGCCAGTTGCTGTGAATGCAAATTAGAAGCCTTGCTTCTCCACTCAACTGTGTTTAATGCAACTGAATATTATAATTTCCATTTCCCACAACTCAAAATCTAAATTTTAGACATCTCAGTATCTCTGTCTCAGTGCCCAAGTCCCTTCCTCTATCCTGCCTGCAAAATATTTCTGTTAACTGATAGTATTTGGAAAGTGGTGGTGGCAGTACCAATCCAGCTGAGACAGAAGGGAAGGGATGGCTTCTGCAATTTGTCACAAAAGCCAGTGGTAACCAGCTGATCAACACTTCTAACTGTTGTTTTATTTGGTCTTGAAAATAATATCAAAATATATACTTTGATGTTGCAATGTTTCTATTCTGAGTATTTTGATGTGCATCCAGTTATTCTAAGCCAATTCTGACAACATAAATTTGAGTCAGGAATGTTCAACATAACATCAAAGTTAGTAGACTTAATGCATACTGAAGTTCTTCAACTTTGCTCTCAGTAATTGGGACAAAAGAACCCAGGTAATCCTCATGTAACATCAAAGCTGCTGATCCTAGATGAATGAAACAATAGAAGCTTCATTTTTTTCCTCCCATTTGTGAAGTTTCCTGGGTGTTTTTTGTTCTTCAGTTATTTCTCTTTTGTTTAAAGAAATTGAGCTAAAAATCGCCTATTAGTTCTAACTTCTGTTAGTGGAATATTTTGCCTTATCTTCATCATAACAAACATAGTAATGGGAAAGGGATTTCTTCCAAAGCAAGGATAAATGAGAAAAGCATGCTGTGAACTGACTGGGAAAAAGATTTAGGGGTCTTGTAAGAAATCCTGAAAGTATAAGTTATCTGCAGACAGACAGTTGGAAAGAGAAAAAGAGAAAGAAAAGAAAGATGTATCAATGTGTTTGAACTTGAGAATCCAGAAAAAATTAAGACCTTACATCATGGGGATATCAGGATTGGGGAACAGCAGTAAAAAGACATGAAAATTTTGTCAGACAAGAGATCTGCATCTGTTCATGTTCACTAAGTGTTCTCATTTTCCATATGGCATTACTTCCATTTTTTTTTTCATTTTTTTTTTCACTTTTTATTGCCCTGCAGCAGCGAATCATACATAGGTTAAACCAGGGTGAATCAAAATCTCCAGAGAAAAGGTTGAATTGCTTCATCTGTTTTTGTGCTTCAGAAAGAACTTTCAGAATAACCTCATGGATAATGCTCAGGACATGTTAAGGAATGACAGTGTGTATTGTGAGTAGAAAGTAGAATTCACCTGTCATAAATAAATCCAGAATACTAAGTACATATAACCCATACCACACCCCCATTAAAAGTAAAGTTGTCCAAAATTTCACATTAAAATTCTGTTTTCAAAGCTATATAAATATCAGCTATCATGTTGACATCATTTATGCTATTCTACATGCATATTATTTTCATTCAAAATTAAATTAATAGTGAGAATGAGACTAGCACAAGTATATATATCTTTTATCAACGTACAAACTCTCATGGCAACCCTTCTTTGAAATATTCATCATCCTCTGGGATGAAGAAAAAGAATTTAAACAGGGAAGGACTTTATCTTATGTCTGACATGCTTCTTGATGGCAAACATGCTTGAATTTTCCCGAAGAAGATGTCAAAAGTAATTTTTTTAAAAAAAAATATATAGTTTCCATATAATAATAATAATAAAGAGAGAGATTACTGAGATTTGGGGACAGGATAGACCAGCCAAACAAGGAAGGTGAAATAAGGAGGAGAGAAGAAAATTGCTGGCCCAGAGTGATCATGCAAGGAGACCAACACTGAATATCACTGCTGAAAAGACAGACATTTGATGAAGGAAACATGAGCATGGGATCAGTTTGGCTGGAGGGATTAAATTCCTTTGGTTGGTGCTTAAAGCCAAGAGGTTGAAGCCTGAGACTCCTAAGCAAAGAGTCTTTGTCTAGAAAACAGTGTTAAAAGCTGCATAATTGGAACAACAAAAGGAATAAATGGAAAACTGAAAGAGGAACAGAACTTTCTAAGAACAGCTCTGGAACAGTCAGACAGTCAAGAGGCAGCAGACATAGCCTGGCATGTAGTTGCTGCTGTGCACCTGAAGGTCACAGCTCTGGCTGTCCACATCAGAAACATGGCTTGAATATGGGCTCAGGTCAGCTGTCAGTGTAACTGCACTGTGCACTGCCTACTTCCACAGCCAAAGGGGCAAAAATAATTCCTTCATGCAGTCCAGAGCCTGAATGTAAGTTAACAGACCAGTGCTGCACACAACTCAGGGTCCAGGACAGCAGAGTTAAACAGGGACACATGGAGCTTGGGAGAAAAAAACAATAAAAAGCTGGTCTTGTTAATGGTTCCACTCAGAAAGAAGAGAAAGTCTTCAGAGTCCAGCCCTGCTATAAAGCAGGTTTGTGCCACCATGATGCCTTCTTGTCTCATTCCCTCCTGCTCTCAGGTACCTACATCTCATGGAAGAATGGACAGTGCCCAGATCATTCCTGTTTGCTCTCTGGTGGTTGCCCTGGACAGCCTGTGACAAAGGCTTCTCAAACAAAGCACTGGTCTTCCTAAGGAGTTCAGGATATTCTTCAGTAATATGAGTTAAGATATCAAGATACACCATTAAAACTCCCAGTTTATTATTTTTATCCTTCTACAAGAAGATTGCCATAAAAAATAAATAAGGGCAGGAAAGATCTGCTGCAAACTACATAAAATTCTCACTCACCGTAGGCACAATAAGGTCAGTTAAACAGGCATGAATCTGCCTTGCGGGTCAGTATAATGCAAGCAATAAAGTCCACTGACAGCATTTTGTGACAGAGATGGGTCTGGCCTGAAGGATTTTGCATCTTTACCTCTCCAAAAGATAAAATATAAGCTTAAAGTGAGCACATATAGATATTTGCAGTATGCAATTACCATGGACACCCATGACCCTTATCTCTCTTGTTCATGCATATTCTGCAGACTCCCCAGGAAAGAAGTGAAGTACAACTGCTTGAGACAGTCTTCTGTTCATATCATACAAAAATATGAGTCCTCTGATACTGAGAAGCATCTCATGCACTGTCTTCAATGTGTAATATGCACTCCTAATAATTTAGTAAGTGGAATTTTGATAAAAATCAAGCAGTTAAAACCAAAGCAGAATAATTTTTTTAAATGATACCCTATTATTTAATACATAAAGAAACTCTATACATTGAATGCTTATCAAAAAGTGCGAAAACAAATGTACCATTTTTCTTTCTATTCCATAATTTCCCCTCCACAGTGTGTCAAATCAGGTAAACAAAATTTTGTCCTGGGCATTGCACATTTTTTTTGTGTACACTTCCCAGTATTTTAGAGAAATACTGGATTATTTTACACCTTATTGTGTCTCGGTTTGCATTTCCTTAACTAATCCTAGCATTCACACTTGTATTTATAATAAATCAGTTCGTATATCCCTAGTTAATATTTGCTTAGGGCTTATGTTGATTTCACAATACATGCAATTTTCTGGCTCCATCTTTATCTTCAAGGATTAGATTGAATTGAGCAGCCATGTAGTAATTTAGTTTTATCTTGTGCCTTACAGTTTTATGTTCTTGTAATAGCACTTCTCTATCTTATTTAATTAAATATATCTTATTTCACAATGACAAGTTGGTTTTTTTAGTATATTTGCTAAACAGCTGCCATTGTGGCAAGAATTTGTGGTGAGAAAACACTTAGGGACATTTAGAACAGAAAATATCAAATATAGAGGGGAGGAAAAGATTTGAATTTGGCATAAATGTGCTCTCGGATTAAATTTGAATTGCTTTGGATTCACTGGCTGGAATATGGAGCTAAATAGCTGTATTTGGATTACTTTTCTTCTGCTTGTGTTTTCAGGGAGGTATTTGAGTTTGGGTGTTTTGGTTTGTTTCTTGTTTTTTGGGGTTTTTTATTTGGGTTTTTTTGTTTGTTGTGGCTTGTTTTTTTGGATTTTTTTTTTTAATAGAGGAAGTGTTTCTTGAAAACAAATTTAGCTAAATCTTTGCCAAGTTACATTGAAAGATATGTGTTTATTTTTTTGTCTTTAGCTTCACTTACATGAAAATAGCAGGTAAAAGCTAATTATTTTTTCACCTCCATCATATTAGCACTACCAGGTTAATTTTGATGCTGATGCAGGCAAGGCTAATTGTCAGCCTATCCATAATATGAACGAATGGGTCTGAACACAAGGACTCAGAGTTTTTTCCATCTTCTCAGCTTAAATAGGCTAAATGGTTCTGATAAAACCAAATGTTTCACAGGCACATTAAGTCCTTGTTGCAGAGGATGTTAAATGGGTTTGATCCTAAATTGACTGGTATGTACAAAGTGGATGTATTTTACTCACAGCACTGGCAGCTTCTCCGGTAGAGAGTCTGGCACAGTACAGAGCAAGCATGTCTAGCTTAAAGTCTTTTTTTGATCTGCAGCTGTGTGTGCTTATCTCCATTCTTAACAGAAACCACCAAGTAAAACACATATTAAATTTCTAAAAGAACGCTTTGGGTTTTCCCCATCAGCTTGTCTTCATGAAGTGCCTTTTCTTCTTGGGTGATTCTTCTTAAATCATGATAAAGATGGTTCCTCTGTTACACAAAAAGCTTCTCATAGCCGGAAAAGCCCTTTTGTAACTCCTCCTCCTGCTAAACCTCATGTTGTCTTTTCCTTTTGCACTCCTTATACAGCAGGTACACTCCCTCAAATCCCTGCCAATGGCTTTCAAGGATAACACCTTTCTTCAGCACCAGGCATCCACACCTGTGTGTTCCTGTCAACTCCTTTATATATCCCACCAGTGTAAATTGAACTCACAGATTATAGGAGTGACTTTTGCAGGTTTTGGACATTTCCTCTGGTGCCAGTAAGCAGTAGGTTAACTCAGCTTCTTTTTGCTATTCAATTGGCACAAAGTAGCTGCAATCTCTGACTTCACAGCACCAGCTGCACTCTGACACCACTGCCCAGGTACTGCAAAAGCCTGTCACAGCACAGATCAGCTGTTATGCAGAAAGGAGTCTGATCATCAAGCACATCACAGAATCACAGAGTATGCTGAGTTGGATGGGACCACAAGGATCATCCTGCCCAACTCCTGACCCTGCACAGCACCATCCCCAAGCATCCCACCACATGCCTGACAGCATTGTCCAAACACTTCCTGAGCTGTCAGGCTGGTGCTGTCACCACTGCCCTGGGGATGCTGTTCCAGTGCCCAACCACCCTTCGGATCAAGAACCTTTTTCTAACATCCAACATAAACCTCCCCTGACACAACTTCAGACCATTTCCTTGGGTCCTATAACCAGTCACCACAAAGAGATCAGTGCCTGCCCTTCATCTTCCCCTCACAAGGAAGTTGTAACTGCAATGAGGTCTCATCTCAGTCTCCTTGTCAGGCTGAAAAGACCAAGTGACCTCAGCTGCTCTTCATAAAGCTTCCCCTCAAGACCCTTCACCATCTTTGTTGCCCTCCTTTGGATGCTCTCTGTTATCTTGTGGCACCCCAGCACTGGGGATAAGGCTGCCCCAGCTCGGAGCTGAGCAGGACAATCCCTCCCTGGCCCAGCTGGTGATGCTGGGCATGATGCCCCCAGGACAGGGTTGGCCCTCCTGGCTGCCAGGGCACTGTTGGCTCCTGTTCAAGTGGCCAATAACCAGGAGACCCAGATCCCTCTGTTCCAACACAGGCCAGTTATACTTAAACCCATTCCTGCCTGAAAGATCCCTGACTTAATATAAAATGCTTTAAATTACTTTTTTACATCAACATTAGCACATGATACTGAATACAATTGCAGAGGCTTAAAAATATATTAAAAATATAGAAAAGGTGAGCAAGAAAAGTGTTTTACTACATGTTCTTGACATGAGCAAAGGAATGCTAATTGAGACTCAGAGGCTTTGCGTTTAAAACAAATCAGTTTTTTCTACATTAAGTACATAGTTAAGTAGTAAAACTCTTTGTCATAGCAAGGCAATATTTTCTCACAATGTTTTCAGAAAAAAAGTTATGGGATCTGACTATAGGAAATATGCAAATAATTTTTGAAATTGCAAGCACGTTTTGTGCTGGGTTGTACTTTATCCAAATTTATCTTCTACCACATACAAAGAAGAAATACAAGAAGAAATGAGAGTGTGTGGTGGAGGTAACACTCGGTTTTCATGTAAGGGACAATGCAAATACTATAAGGTTTTATATAATTAATTTCCTTGCATACAGTACAGGCTGGGATATGCCCTAAAGAGAATGATTAAAGTGTTGGTATGGAAACATTGGAAAAGGTACAAAATTTAATGCAGGGTATATGCTTTTCATAGTTTTCTGCTTTAAAAGTGTACTAGGTTGACTCTGCTTTTAAAGATATGTGTAATCCTGGGTGCTGGGTTTTTAACAGCTAAGTATTTTGTCATTGTTGAACCATGCTAAGCTTACTTGGCTCATGCTCGGGCCTTGTTTTTAGCACTCAAATGTTTGAGAGCAGAGTATGTTTCCTTTTGGGTTCCCATTCATTCAAAGCAATGCCCAGCAGCAGTACAATCACAATATTATGTCTAACAATAATCATATGCAGTCATTTCCAATCACAGTGGCTACGTGTAGAAGCAGCTACAGACTGTGGAAATGTGAGGAAATGTCAAACCGTATTAAGCTGTCTGGAAAGAAAAAGGAAGAAGTTCACAGCTTGATGAGGAAAATGAAAACCTTGCTGAACCACACTGAACACCTGAAAATATCAAAGAACAAAAGATAGATGGGAAAAATCCTGAAAAAGTTATGAAATGTAAAAAGGAATAAAGTTCAGTGGAGTAATAAATTATATGTAATAGCAAAGAAAGTGAAAATAAACATTCCATAACTATCAAAACCTCATGGCCTGCAGGAAGCTGCCAATAGGGCTCTAATAACTGGAACCTAGAATATTGTGTTCACTTTCAAATAATTTGTGTCTGAGCTAGACCAAGAAAGGCCACAGGGCTTTGGGGTTGCAGTCTCATCCCTACAATAGATTTCTCTGGTACATTATACAAATTCGTGAGAGTGGTTCAGACAGTCCATTATTCCAGTTACAGCAAAGAGCTGGTATGTAGGTGTGTTGTTTTTGTATGGCCTGGTTTTTGCTAGTGGGGGGGCCACAGAGGTGGCTCCTGTGAGAAGCTGCTGGAAGCTTCCACCATGTCCAGCAGAGCCAGTCTCTGATGGCTCGGAAGATGGACGTGCTGCTGGCCAAGCCTGGGCAAATGAGAGAGGTTGGTCACACCTCCATGATGATATATTTAAGAAGAAAATCAAAACAAAGTGGGAGTTCAGTTTGTCTTGCCATTCAAAGAGGAAGAGGTGAGAACATGTGAGGGAAACAACAGGGAGACATCAAGGTCAGTGGAGAAGGAGGGACAGGAGTTGCTTCAGGTGCTGGAGCTGAGGTTTCTCTGCAGGCTGTGGTGAGACCACGGTGGAGCAGCTGTGCCCCTGTAGCCCATGAGGATCCATGGGGGATGCAGAGATCCACCCACAGCCCATGGGGATCCATGGGGAATGCAGAGATCCACCCACAGCCCGTGGGGGAAGGTGCCCACGCTGGAGCAGGTGGATGCCTGGAGGAGGCTGTGATCCAGTGGAAGACCCAGTGCAGAGAGAGGGGGCCCTGCTTCCAGGCTGCAGCAGCCTGTCCTTGGAGGGCTGCACCCCTTGGGAAGAGAGATCCACGTCACAGCAGTTTTGGGAGGGACATTTGCAGCAGGTGCAGTTTTGCTGCTGCTCACGGGAGTGGACCCATGCCAGACCAGTTCATGGAAAACTGTCTCCCATGGGAGGGACCCACAGCCTCACAGGGGAAGGACTCCTCTCCCAGAGAAGCAGAAGAAAATCTTGTGTGATGAACTGACCCAAAAACCCAATGCCCTGTTTCCCTGCACTGCTGGTGGGAAGGTGAGAGGAGTTGAAAATAAAAGCTGTTTTGAAGGGCTTAATTTACTTCTCATTATCCTCCTCTGATTCTGTTAGTAATAAACTCACTTTGTACTTCTAGGTTGAGCCTGTTTTGCCCTTGGAGTGTTTTCTCCCAGTCCTTATCTCAACTCATGAACCCTTCATTTAATTTTTTTTTCTCTCTTCTGCCTAGCTGTGGCAGGGGAGGGTAAGCGAGCAACTTTCATGGGTGCCTGGCATTTGGCCAGTGTTGAAGAAATTATGGTTGTTTATGTCAGGTATTACTTGGTGGTCTCTGTGCAAGGAGCCTGTGCTTTGCAGCCTTAGATATTGGTAAGTCTGAGCCAGACACCCAATTTGTAAAGAAAGTGCTGTAACACAGGCAGAAGTCAGCTGTGATTATCTAGGATAGACACTTCATATTCAGGCCTTTTGAAGAAAGAAAGTAATTTCCTTCTGGGTCACAGGTGAGCTCTGTATTGCACTGCCTTGGGTATCTGCCCTTGGCCAGACACCAGTAGCCCTGATACTGGAATAGGAAGATACAAAATCTGTTCTAACTGGCATCCACACAACCTTACAGCTCAGGGCTTTGGAAGGAGGATCGGAATGGGCTCTAAAACACTTTGCTCACTGGCTCAGAACTGCTGTAGCAGACCATGTTCACTATGGTTCATGCTGACCATGGGAACCAGAGGACACCTACAGAGCAGGATATTTATTCTAAATGCCCTCATGGTGCTTTCACCCAGGCTGGAAATGACATGCTACTTCCACCTATTTTAAGATCTTTTAAACCATTATCATCTTTATGCCATTATGAGTCTATGAGAAATTCAGGCTCCACAAAGCTAGTGTGAAGATAAGGTCAAAATGTCTCACAAAAAGAGGAGGGTCATCTATATCTATCTGAAAAGCTGAAAAACATGAAACAAAAGATGAACAGAGAAAAAAATGGAAGTGAAACAAGACCATTTAATTTAGACAAGATTCTTAACATTTAGAAAGAGAAAACAGCTAACCATCAGGGAAAACTTCCTGCTTGTGAGAGACATTAAAGTGACTCCAAAGGAAACATCTGGGATGTTAAAAAATGATTGAACAAAAAAGTGAGAAATATATTTCATAGAACAATCCTCCAGTTGCAGGGCAATGAACTGGATGACCTAATAGCTCTTTTCCATTCCTTACATCTATGATTCTGTGATTCTAAATATATATTCAGAATTCTACAAGAGGCAGTGAGACAGTAGAGACATTGAAGAACATAAGTGGAAAGTTAGTGACAGATGAGTTTGATTCTGCTGCAGGCCTAAATGAATTCCTCACCTCATTATTCAGTGGGGGGAAGTGGGGAGAAAAATTTTAAAAAATAGGAACGTAGCATCTCTGTGACTGAGAGACATTCTCCTGGAGGGGAAAGTAAAATGTTAAAAGGCTTTGCTATTGCACTGGAGAAGATAATAAGGCAATTAGGACTGTTACATTTGACAAAGCACCAGACTCAGATGAATTGTGTCCCAGAATCCTGAAGGAAGTAACAAAGGAAATAAGAAAGCCTTCAGCAAAGGTTTCTGACAGGCCACTAAGGAGTGCAGTCATACCCAAGGACTTAAGGGGTACTAAAGTTATCCCCAGATTCAAGAAATAATCAAGGGAAGATTCAGGGGACAAGTCCTCTAAGTCTCATTTCAGTTGAGAGAAAGATATTGGAAATATATCTAAGGGACTGTGTTGAAGTAATTTTAATGTATAATTTAATGCAGGTAATGGGAAATCATGAGAAATTTGCATGACATTTTAGCATGTTATGGGAGTTGTAGACCACAGTGAACAGATTGATCTCATTCATACACCTGTCAGGGTGGAAAAAAAGGGAAGAGAAACCCTATATAACCCATGTATATGAAGAGTTGGGATTAAATATTTTCAATTCAGCTGGACATTGCCTTAAAGTTTGCCAAAGTAGATTCACTTTAGAAGTGCAACATTACAGAAAAACATATAAAAGCCAGAAGGGAGAGACACAGGAATGCATCCTAGTGGTTAAAGACATTTGAAGAGCTTGGCTACTGTAGTTATGACCACATTGCAATCTCGTGTAGATGGATCAAACCATAATAGCTCTAAACTAGCTAAGCTAAGTACCTGGTGCAGTCAGGCAGCACCAAGCTGGACTCGGGCTGCAAAGCCTGACTGACATCCAGGTAAATACCTCGGCATGATCCTGCTACAATCAACTGATATCACAACTGCATTACCCTGCCAGGATTAACCAGTTTAAAGCTGGCTGAGGTGAGCCTGTAAAAGCAATGGTATCTCTAGACATGCTCCTAAACTACCAGTCCCCAGTATTTTCAATTTGCTGCAACCTTTGAAGCTTAAAAAAATTCCAACCCTACTTAAATCCTTTTATGTATATAGATGTAAACTTGTAAAACAAAAGTCATGAGAACTATATTCCCAAAATTTAAATAAGACATTGAGACACACTGAATCCTGAGTCTACCAGCTCTAGTCTGTCATTACCTGTAGGTTGTGACTGTGTCCACACCTCTTCAGGAAACTGTCTTCTCTTTCTCTTCAGCCTTTAGCACAATTATTTGTCTCTCAGCTCTTTCATTTTCCTTTCCCACTTCAAGTTTTGCCTTCAAGAATCCCTTGAAAACTTAGATTTAATACCAGAATAAATCTGTAACCATGGACAAGTCATAAAAACTCAGAATGCTGAACATTCAAATCTATTATTCCTTTGTTACAGGGTGTTAAAACCTTACATACATGGAACATAATATTATTTATAATATTATTTTTTTCTCTTCCTAGGGTTTTTATAGTTTGTGGCATCAAGTAACTGGCACGAGGAATGGTAAAAAGAAACATGCTTAACTTAGTTTAAAGAGATCAACTTAAAGAACTTGATCCACAGAAGGCAACAGGACCTGTGCCTTTCCAAAGAATAGAGAATACCAAGTTGGGTAAAAGTGGGCAAAAATAATTTCTTCTGATGTCACTTGTTATTCTAACCTTTGCCTCCACAAAATGGGATATCCTACCTCAGCAGCTTAAAAAGCTAAGATTTTTTTGTGTGAGATGTATTCACTTTCACTTTAAAAATTGTCCATACTACCACGAGGTAAAAATCTGCAAGTTAGAAATCTCAGTGCTATTAAGTTTTGCATTAGGTTGTTCAGGATATTTTTCCCTCTGAATCTTTAAGGAATTTTTAGTTCATTTCAGCACTACCACCTTCTTCCCTTAATAAAACTCCCACATTTGTTCAGGTTGTTGTTTGTTCTTTCTTGGTTTTCAAGTGCCAGATGTTTTAGTAGAAGGCTGACCCTTAAATCTGCAAAAAAACAACTTTATTTTATTTATATGACTGTAAACACCTGTTCCAGAATGGACAAGTTATAGGATTTTTTGGGATTTAGGTTTTGTGGCACTTTGCCCTGAACAGAGCAGTCTTTCTAAGAGCTGTGAGCTGTGCCTTCCATCCAGCACACACAAAAGGCCACCACCTGAAGGTAAAAACTGAAGTCAACAGGGTCCCACTGGTGTAACTAAAAGCTTAATTTGGCCCAAGCTTCCTTCATATTCACAGGGACTGCTTCTGACTGTGGATGCATATGTGCCAATGTCAAGGAAAATAAATGTAGTTGTGCAGGGAAAAGAAGAAAAGGAAAACAAAACAAAACACACAAAAAACCCCAAAACCAAAACAAACAAAAAAACCCACACACACCCTCCAACCTCCCCAAAAAAAATCAAAAAACCAGAGAGACAAAGACATAGCCTAGTGCTCTTGAGTTTTCAGCTTTATAGAGCAACCTGTGCCTTAGGATTAAAAAGATATAATATGTAGCATGCAGAGGGATGACTAGGGGGCATGAAACCATCTGCAAATGTTTGAAAGACTTTTGCATTCCCCTTAGGCATGAAAGAAATTACTTCCTATGTTGCCAGAAAAAATTTCCAAGAAATAGTGGGTCAAAGTTAAAAAGGGAAACTTAAAATAAATTTCAGGGAACTGTTGTAACTGTTTACTGGCAGTAAGACTATCTGTATAATTTTTAAAACAAGAGCAAAATCCCAGACAGTAGACAATGCAATACTTAAATCTTTTTTCTGTTGTCACCAGCTAACCCTGACTTCTTATATTATCTGGGAAGAGAGTTAGGAACCTCAGAAGAAAGAATTTGGGGTTCAGTTTTCCTGGGAATGGTCTAATGTGAAATGAGAATCCTCAAAACCCTGAAAATAAGCTCCATGTCTTTTCTTCAGTTGGTATCCTTTAGCCTCACTCTAGCATTCTTGACTGCTCAAGGAATGACAGTCATCAACACCAGGGAGGTTTTGGACATACTGGGAGAGGCCAACTAAAGAAACTCTTTGCATATTAATGATGAAAGTACAATAAATTGATACAGTGAAAGCAAAGGACAGAGAAGAAAACCTTGCAAACAAAGCTAAAACTGCCAAAAGCCACAGAAGAGTGGTAGATGCCCAAATGGTAACACTGAAGGTATTTTGCATGAGTGTCAGAAAACCAGTTGTGAGTGTGGATGGTAAAGGCAGCTCGTGGCTTGAGGGACAGGAATGACAAATGAAGGTGTACAGTCAAAAAGTAAGTTAACAAGATCAAAAGCTAAATAAGTTAGCAAGATCAAACCATTCCCCAGAAATAACAGGACAGAATTTCCCTGCTCAGATTAGCAGATTGCTAGAGCTGTGCTACTGACTGCATTGGTTTGATAGAAAAGGCCAAGAGATTCCAGAAAACACTGAGGAGATTAAAAAAAAAAAAAATTTAAAAAAAAATGAAACAAATAAAACCTCCAAATGAACACAGACCAAACAAAAAAATATATACCCAACTCCAAACAAATTAACAAACAAAACCTCACAAAACAACAATTCAAAACTTGCATGTTATTGGAAGACTACATTTACAGTAATCATAACCAGCTTTCTGGAGCCAGAAACACAGATGACAGTAAGCATTCCCATGTGCTTTCAGGATCTGCTTCAAAATAAGACTATACAGAAAAATCAATCAGTAATAAAAATAAATCAAAGTAAAGGGGGGAAAAAAAGAGAAAAGAGGAATTACAAAAAGAGGGAGCTCATTGTAAAACCATCAGTAGTAGTGTAATAAATTGTTTGAAAGTGGCACTATGGAGTATTTAAAAACAAGATATTAGAAGCTCAAGATAAACAAATAAACAAAAAATCCAACTCCAAAAGCTTAAGGAAAAAACTCTGCAAGGGAAACATTAGAGGAGTTTATTAGAAATAAAAGTTCTTCAGCAAAATTTGGTTTCTATGTACTCAAGAAAAATAGAAAATTTGATAAGCCTTGGGAAGCTGGATTTAGAAGTGTATTAAGAGAGACAGAAAAGGTTTTGAAGAGCAGTTTAATAAAGGCAGAGACACTTACTGTAGGACATATCAGAAGTGGAAAATTTACCAATGATCACCAGTGGGTGATCAATGTGTATCAAATACCACTCAGGAAGCACAACATCAGAAGAAATGTCTGGGAAATAACCCCAAAGCACTGATCCTGACTGGACAATGACAGATGTTTCAGGGAAAAAAAGAAATTTAAAATTAAGTTTTTCTAAGTCCTCAATGTGCACTTTCTCAACTAATATCAGTTCTAAGTTATCCCTAAATTTTTCCCATAGCAGAAAAACAGGAGGTGGCAAGTCCACTAGAAGTGTTTACCCAGGATTTCAGAGTGATCAAGTGAACAACTGACTAGTAACAAGTATCCTGGGGTTTTGGAAAAATAAAAAGAAAAAAAAAATCATGACAGTGATAAATATGAAATGTTTAGGAAATGTCAACATAATTTCTGTGTACAGAAGCTGTGCTTCAGAAGTTCTTTGTGGATGCCTGAAAGAATGTGGAAAATGACGACCCAGTCTGTACAGCACTCCTCAGCTTCCAAAAATCAATGGCATGATCCTTCACAGAAGTTTCTTAGAGAAACTGAGCTGTCTGGGTAAGAGGGGATGTCCTCTTATGAATTAATATCAAGCATAAGACAGGAAACAAAAAAAAATATGAATAATGATTAGTCCTCAAAATGGAGAAAGATTACTAGAGAATCTGTGCTATTCAGCATGTCAAAAATGATCTGGAAAAGGAGTTAAATAAAGAGAAAAAGGCTGGAGATGTACAAAATTATGCAAGATACTTAAATCTAAAGCTGACTGTGAGGACTTGCAGAAGGAGCTCATGGCACTGACTGAATAGGCAATAAAATGGAAGATGAAATTCAATGTTGATAAGAGCGTATAGGAAAAAATAGCCCTAACTATACATACACTGTGATGGGCTGTAAATAAGCCATTACCACACAGGAAAGAGATCTTAGAGTTGCTGGGGAGAGTTCTCTGAAAACAGCAACTCAGTGCTCAGCAGCAGTCAAAAATGCAATAGAATGGCAGGAATTATTGGGAAAAGAAAAGAGAACAAAACAGAAATCATTTTTATGTTTTTATTTAAATGCACACTGTGCTTGCATCTAGAATGCTGTGCAGAGTTTCAGCCACCCAACTGAAAAAGATTACATCTGGGCATGAAAAGATGGAGAAAAAGGCAAATAATGACAATTGCAAGTTGTTCTGTCTTTTCCATATAACAGACTGAGCTGACTTAGATGCTGGTAAAAAGTGAGACTGTTATCAAGTGAGTGAACAGAGTTACATAGAAATTACAGAGGTAACAATGAAACAATTAAACAACACGTTTAAGCAAAAAAAATGCTTTTTTTCTACATGGCATGCAAATAAATATTGGCCTCCTTTTCATGAGATGAGATTGAGAAGCAATTGATATAAATATATATATATTTCTAGAAATTTGAAAAGTCCCATGGTCTGAAAGAAAACTCCACTTTAGAAACCCCCTAGCACATTTGCTGTTCAGCTGGGTGATATATTAGAGAATGAACTGCTTCACAGTGGTGTTGAGTTCTTATGGTCATCCCTGAGCAGTCACTACAGAGTAATGTTGCAAATAAGAAAAACAGCTTAATGGACCATTGATCTGTGTCTGAGTCACTCTTACATTAGAGGAGACAGAAATTACTTCCCCCAAGGCCGGTCTGCAATGTGGTGGTTAAAACACTGTGCTGGAAATTAGAAATTGTGGGCTGAGAACCCATCAAGGAGGGAAAGGTCCAGACTGCAGGTCCCAGGTACAGGACTGAGCACATCCCTCAGTGCCAGCAGGGACATCAGAAGGACTGAGCACTGTTTGCCCTCCCTTGTGGAGAAGTGGAGATTAATAACACTCCTAAATCTGGCCTACAACTAAACACAGATAGTAAAGTGGTGCCTTTCCTCCACTGTCCATAAAGTATGTTTACAACAAACCCACTGAGTCTTAGAAGAGTGGAAACTGCTGAAGAAAAGAAATCCCACATTGCTACCTGGGGTTTGGATACTATCTCTACCAGCAGGGTTATCTGTTATCTGGATTTTACCTTCCATATTTGGGGACAGTGCAATACATGGATAAATGAAACACACCAGTGCAGAGGCCTCCTTCTTTTGATTTAATCCAGGCAGCAGAAGTGGGCTGTTTTCCTAAATGTAACTCAGCTGATAGGCAGAACGTGCATTTTCCTGCCCTGTTCTTTAACAGCAGAACAGAGGAGTGCCAGGAGGCACTGTTTTTCCTGGATCTGAATACAATTATGTTGTGTTTCCAGACCCCTTCTCACTTTGCCTCCCTGCCCTACCTCTGCCCCATTCGATGCCCTGCCTCCAAGTTAACCTTCCTCAGTGGAGGGAAGATTGTGCCCTCCTACACTACTTCAGCCAACTCCTCACCACCCAGATCTTTAGAGGGGAAAGAAAAGCCAACTTGAACAAAACAGAACAAAACAAAATAAAACAAAACAAATCACAGTAATCGTCATCATCATCACCAGCATAAAAAGACAGAGAAACCTAAACAGGCTACACCTTTTTCATGATGTTGAAGCTACACCTTTTTCATGATGAAAAAAAT
This sequence comes from Parus major, assembly GCF_001522545.3. NCBI lineage: Eukaryota > Metazoa > Chordata > Aves > Passeriformes > Paridae > Parus > Parus major. Next base: position 105,285,245 of record NC_031770.1, read on the forward strand.
TAGCATCAAAATCACAGGAGGCCACATTAATAGGAACAGAGTTTTATCATCATAGCTCTGACTCTTTACACTTAAACAGATCAGAATTTTTCTTTGCACAAAATCCTGCCTCCAACTCCAGTACCAGCAGGATCAGAAAGATGTATATGTGCATTTCCTAAACCTTCCTTTTTAAAATTTCATCTGTTCTCCTTAACCTGTTGCACCTCCTGCCGAAACTGTACATGAAGCTCAACCAGAGACAAAATCTGCATACAATTTCCCTGCAAAGCTGGCAGGGAAAGTCCTGGGATACAAATAAGCAGCATTTAAAAAATCAACACAAAGGGAGTGTGGATTTGCCTTTGCATGCTCCTGCAAGGCTGCATGCAGGCTCAGCTACTGTTTTGCAAGAAGGGCTTTCATATACAATGTAAGATCAGAGATCACAGGGGATAAGTGACATCTCACTGCATTTTCAATACCGTGATCCCTTTGAGATACTACCTTGTAATGTCATGAATAGCCCCAGTGCTTAACAGTGTTGCCTGGTAGGTCACTTCACAAATCTATGTTCTTTTGAATAAAAAAGTGTTTCCTTACATCTTCTCCAAATGTTGGGGTTTTTTTCCCCTTTCTAATTTCCATTTTTACTTCCTTTGCTTTGTTACCTGTGCATGACTGAAAATATTAGTTTGGCTTGACATAGTCTGTTCCATTTAGACTTTTCACTTCCTTCTCACTCTCTATAATTCTAGGCTGCTGTAGACTTAAGAGTGTTTTTATCCTGCATTTATATCTCAGTTCATTTGTTAACTGCATTAGAATTGGTTTCTTTAGCTTTGTTTGGAAGTATTACAAAATTCTTGTACTACAGTGACCAAACCCACAAAGTAATAGTTCAGCAGCAGGCACAACTAGAATCATATTCCACTCTAGTATTTTCTTTTTTCCTATACTATTCCTCTCTCTTCATGAAGCTGGAAACAAGCCTGTTTCCTATGGATGTAATTTAAAAACAAATAAAACTTCTATGTCGGGAAATATAGTTTTGCACAGTTATGCAAGAAATAAAAAGGCTTACATCTAGGAAAGTACATTTATATTGTGATTTTTATAATCACATCCTACACCTATGTGGTGCTTTGGAGCTAATAAAAGACCATAAAAAGTGCATATTGCCTTATTTTCTATTCTGTCGAGGCAAATGATTGATGAGGCACCACGCTTTTAATTGTGGTCTCAGGAGCAGGGACCAGCACATTGATCTCCTGCTCCCTCTTCTGCCTGGACCCTTGGCAGCCCAGGCTCTGTGGGGAGCCCCCAGCTCAGCCCCACTCCTGCAGCAGCCACAGCTCTGCACCACCACCCTCTAAAGGGTCCTCTCCTCCTCCATCCCTGCAGCTGGAGATAACAAATCAGGGAGTGTGGACATTAGAGTCACAGCCTTGTCTTTGAGCAGAGCTGAGGGACATCTACAGCCTAATTGTGCTGAGGTCTTTAAAAGTCACCTCTGCTGGGATATGTTCTGACATGAGAAAAATCCTCTTGTGCTTTAATCACTGCTTACTAATGTTAATAACATTTTGTTGCCTTCTTCTCCCTTATCTCTCTTCTCTATTCATCTTGTTCCTCAACTCACAGATAAAATCATAAGGTCTTTTTGGGAAGATGTCACACTGCCTAGAATTACACATCTCCAAAAAAAATCCTTGATTGGGATTATTGGTCAATAACAGTGTGTGAATGACATGAGCAATCGTCAGATCTAGATAGAGTTAAGGGAAAGCATTTCTCCCTTACACCAGAAAAGTGTCTGGGCAGTAGTTTGGATGGATTAATCATTAAAAAAAATGCAGTTTTGGACTATACTGAAACTAACGATTAATTTAGCAAATGGTTCCAACTCAACTGAAAGCAGGCACTGTTTTCTGAAAATGTCAATATGATTCATTTTAATGTGCTCTAAATGTTTTGCTTTCTCAGGCCAGATTAGCCATAGGCTTTAGATGGTTTTCACAAGGCCAGTAAGAATTGGATAAAGAAGTTTTTATATGCTCTCCTATACTGTTAAGGCTTTCCTATACTATTTTAGCTGCCTCCCAAGCTGAATCAATGAGCTTTGCCATTTACCACCTTCATGATTAAATGCAAGTCAAAAATTGAGGGAGATTTTCCCTATCTCTCAGATTCTATTTACTGTAAAGTATTTCTTTAACAAAGCAAGGAATGGAGCAATTCTACCTTTCTCTCTTTCACTGTTCCTTTTCCCACATAGTCAATTCAGGTCAATGCAAATGTATTCTTTAGGTTTGGTTTAAGCACTGAACTAAATGCAGCTCTTGCTTCATTGTGGAACACTAGCTGTGTTTTAAAGGAATCATGTACCCCCCTCAAAACTAGAACCACATCCCAAAAAGTCATTAATTCACAGGTTTTACATATATACATACATACATACATATATATACAGATTCAGAACAAATGTGAGATAGTGATATTCTAGCTGATAGGTCAAATGGAATGGATGACTTTTTAATCAATATTTTGAAAGGAGAGCATTAATAATAAGGGACTGAGTCTCTGTTGAGGTCATCTAAAATTTAGTGTTTCTGTAGTTTTCTAAACCCTTTTACTCCACTGACAACCACTTAAAAAGCAAAGGAAAAAAAAAAAAAGTATTTTGACTTCAAAAAATCTCCAATACTTGCCTGTAATATGCTTCATAATTTGTTTGCTGCATTACATGACAGTTGCATGTTCCAACGAAATTGCAGTTCCACAGTAGGCCTCATCTCTTCTCCAAAAGCCTTGTAAACACAATACATTTCACAAATGGTTTGCCTCTAGAGGGTCAGAGTCAGAAAGATGATTTTGTCAATGGAGTAAGTGTGAAGCTGCTTTTGACGTTAATCTGAGGGCACTAAAATGCATTTTTATTCTTCTTTTTAAAAGTGGTACATGTAAAGAGTTAGGGCTAAAAAAAATGAAAAAAAAAACTAGGTCTGGCTTGCAAGAAGAGTTTTTTCTCATTGGTGTATTTAATTTATAAACTGCAGTAGTTTAAGAGGAAAGAAATAATGTTTTTAAGTATGGTTTTCCTGTTTTGAATCAGAGACACTAGCCTGCCAGCTAAATAAAAGGTAGAGAAGAACTTTGAGTTTTACTTGATTTTATTAACCAATTAAAGAGAGAAACACCATTGGTACCTGTGGAGCAGGAAAAGGAGACACAATAGCTACTAAACATTACATATTCACAACAGTGGTTCCTGAACTTGTACTATGCTTGGAGGTTTCTCCTAACAAACAGTGTTACCTTTCTCACAAAACTTTATTTGGCTATAGCCTTAAATCATCATGTCTACAAAGACATTATTTTAACCAAGCAAATGAATGAGGTCCATGGATCAGCACGCAGGTTCAGCAGAAAATATTTCCCCAAGCTTCCATCTGTGCAGTGCAGGAGGCATTTCACATGCAAGATGATTTAACATTTCCAAACTTTCTACAGAAAGAGTTCTAGAAGGGCTTTCCAAGCCCTGCTAGAAAACTTGAGAAATTTAATGAAGACCCTTATCATTAGGTGCTTCATAAAGTAGATATTGATATTGATATGTATTGTATTCTTCCTGTAGAATTCTAGACAGAAATTAAATAATATCTTTTTTTCACTCCCACCCATAAAGTTCTGATTTTCTCATTTAAAAAACAATAGAGTTTGACTGCTTAGGTATTCACAGTGGTTTTGATGGTGCTTGTGATTCTGGTTTTCAGGAGCTTCTGTGGTCATCTCCTATCACATATGGAACCAGGATACATAGCATTGTCTCACTCCAGCTCACTGATTCACTTTGAATGGTAGGACCTGGGATTTCCTGGACCACCACAATGGGAATGTGACTCTACATCCTGAAGTGGGAATCATTTTCTGGGAGATATGCATAGATTCCTGCCTCTTCTGTATTAACATTTAAATATTTTTATGTGCATAGAGTAAATTGTAATAAAATAAGGTCCCCCTTGCCACTGGAATTAGAAACTTGGGGTCTTGCAGTCCATGATAAGAGATGGTCTCTCTGCTCCATCAGCTTCTTTCATGGCACACTAAGCCCAAGCCTCAGCATCAGCAAGTAGATGGAGATACCTGTGAACTCAATAGTTGGACTCATGCCACCATCTCATTTTACATAATCCACTGAGCTGTTCCCTCATTTTAATGTGCTCATTCGCAACTGATGGCCCCGAGGGCAAACCCTTCAATCCCATTAGCTGTCCAAGTCCCAGTGGAAGCCACTATCTTTGAAGAAATTACTTCATCCTATCTCAGCTGTGTAACTCCTACAGCAACTTCAGATCCCACTACTAGCTTGTGATCAAAATTTATCAAGTAGCAGTCATTTCAAGACAATGACAGATACCAATGATTTTTCCAAGTGCTTATTTTCAGTATCCTGCTGGGAATAACTCATTTTTTCTTCCTCTGCTTCCTCATTTTCCCCATCCCAATTAAATAACCAACCTGGTGCAAAAAGCAATTTTGTTGGGCTTTTTTTTCCATTGACTAAATGAAAATGGGTTTAATTGGAGCATCCAGTACATGCCATAAACAGGGCAGGCACATTTGAGACAGCTGTAGCAATAGCAAACACACTGCCCTTCACTACAACAATTATTATTTAATAGCTTACTTTATCAAATGCTGTGTCAGGGGTAAATGGGAAAATTTATTGTATTGTGAGGGATTAGGGTTTGTCAGTCACAAAAATAGACTTAAATCCTGCAATTCAGCTGACAAAACAATTCACATGGCCCTGCTTCAGAGTTTGAAAGGAAGCCATTAGAGGAATTGGAATATTCCCTCGAATTCACATCCCAGCACATATCTCAGCATATTTTGCAAGTAACATTATCTCTACTTTAAATAGGGGGAAACGGTGTCTATAACAAATTGCAGAAAGCAGAGCAGAGCTTCTCAAACTGCTGTCAGCTCAAGCCAAAGAAGTACTCGTGATGGGGTTGCTTTACATGAAGCACTATGCACTGCAGCTACACAGATTTCAGGTGCAAGCTCTGGGCAAAGACAGCTTGAGCTTTTTGGCACTGTTTTCCTTAGCATTAGCAGTCCCTGGCTGGCTCATGCACAACCAGCTCACACAGGTGTGGCTCCACCTACCAGGCAACCATGCCAGCCACACCAGAGTGCAACAACAACTTCAGGGGAGGTTTCACACCTGAACTCAAAACTTCTGAATCCAGAGAAATTACTGAACACTTCTGAATCCTGACCAAAAAATCTGGGTTTTTTTCTGGGTTCAGACTGAACTCTGAGGGCTCTAAAACCTTGGTATTGTCCCATGACATGGCTGTGAAATGATGGTGCTGGTTGGCTCTGCTGCCTCCAGGGATGGATGAGGGTTATTAATATGAAGGAGAGGGTACCCATGAAACAGGCAACAGCTGCAGAGACAGAGACACGAGCTCAGCATGGAGCAGGCGTGGGAGAGGAAATGTATTTAAACTAAACTGCTGAATCTTCTGAGAGCTGTTTCTTCTTTTCCTGAAACTGCCACCACTGCTGAGCAAATTCATCAGCTGAGTGACTAATGGGAGACATCCTGAGAGGCAGAGGTACAACTGAGCCAAAACTGCTTCCCATAAAGCCCTATTCAGTGCCTGTTTGTCTCATTTATTACAGCATAAAATATCCTTCATGGGAAAGTGACTGACAATTATACTTTCTCCATATATCTTTGCACTCTACATTGTCTTGACAAAAATAGGTAGCTTCTGTCTTCAGCCTCTTTCCTTCTAAAGCATCTCCTTTATTTTGTCAATTACTTAGTGAAAGAAAATGTCATTCACCTGAATTTTTCATATCACTCTTTCTAAGGGAGTCACTTCTGAGTTTTTAATGCAAATCCAAAATACAGTCCTGTATGAGCTACTATGAAGAAAATTAACTCTATCCCAGCCAGTATCAGAACACACTGGAAGAGATGTCAGCATCAGCTGGAGCATAAATCCACAGCCAGAAGTTTCAGTTCCCAGAAAAAATGGGAGAAGCAGAAGGAGCAGATGAGACAGTGAAGTGCCTCCTGTTGCCATAGAGATCAGGTAACAAGTGACCTCATCTCCTGATTTTGCTCCCAGAGCAGGGAGCCACAGTTTCCAGGCCTGAGAAGGGTGGACTTGTCCAGTCCATCACGATGCAGCCAGTGAAATTGGCTTAATGGTGCTTTCTGTTACTTGAAGTTTTAAACCTCTGAGAGGGCAGAGCAAGCAGACAGGTATTTTGTTCTCAGGGTAGGAAACACTCACGCTATTTGCTGTCTTACAGTATTTTTCCCTTTTCTTTCTGTTGCTGCTTCTGACCTTCTGTATTTCCACCATGCACCCTGTTTTGAACTTAAGTTGCCAATGGCTTTCTGCCTCTCTCTGATCTCCTCTTTTCAGAGTCTATCTTATCTACAACACTTGGTTTTGTACGTTTTATTTTACTTTTTGGTGAGAACAGGAGGTAAGGCGATGTACTAGACAAATCACTGCACTGAGGTTTGAAAGACAGACATTAGCTCTGGCTCAGGTTCTGAACAACAGTAAGTTATTTCATCTCCCTGAGGTTTCCTTGTCTGTTCAGCTGGGACTGTCAGCTGCACAGAGCAGGGACACACATCTGCTGCCTGTGTCTGTAGCATCATTAGGAAAAAGGTCTCAATTGCACTTACTGTCTGTAGGCACCATGCAGTCAATCGGATATGCCATCAAATGACACCCAAACCAGGCAGGGCTTTTCCTCTGTAGAGGCTAATTATTTCTTCAGAAGAAACACACTTTTTGAACTTCAAGGAATAATGTGCTTTCTGTAAGGTTGCAACATGGCCCCTAAAAATCTTCTTCCCTATTTGCCTTTTTCCTTTGGCCATGTCTTCATCTCAGCAGAAACTTGGGGTTGTGCCTATGGAGAAAGTAAAATAGGCATCCAATCTAATAGGTCATGAATGAAACCTTCAAAAGTATAAGCTCAAAAATTTGTATTAAGCTGAAATAAAACAAAAACAAAAACAAAAGCAAAAAAGTTACAAATACCTGCAAGCAATGCTGAGTGCTTTTTTGAGGGTGTGATGTTTTGCAGGTGGCCTCTGAGAGAGAGCTAATAGCAGCTATTGAAGGCACGACTGTGATTAGCCTGGCAGGACACAGGAGTCTGTAGCACACTGCACACCCAGCTACTCAGCAAAGGTTGTCAGCCAGACTTTAATTCACATGATCTCTGGTCACTTCAGGCTGCAAGGAGAGTGTGTTTGCTTCCTCCTGCAAGGCCCTGTGCTGATAAATTTCCAGTCCCCTGATACTACAGAGGGAGCTGATGGGCTGGTCCCTGGTGAGTTAATGTGACAGTACGTTAGTTTCAAGAAACAAAATGGAGGATAACTTGGGATTTGGGAAAGGAAAAAAAAAACAAGCTAAAAGAAAACTTCCAATTAAATTATGCAAATGTGAAAGGAAGTTAAATATTTAGATTTTTAAGGATTTCTTCAAAATACTTCCCCTGAGGACGGTAGATTCTGTACTAAAGGGCCTAGCAAATACATTAATTTAACAGAAGATTTCTTGGATTGAATGCAGCAACATTTAAATGGTCTGTGACAAGTAATTCAGGAGTTTCAGTGTACCATATGACATATTTTATTTTTTTTTATTACCACTGACATGTCAACAGATTTGAGGAAAACATTTTTTTTAGTAAGCACAGCTGCTATCAATTTGGATAATGATAGTCCATCACTATTTTTTGTGTGTGCAAACAAAGGGAGTGAATGATCATGCAAAACAGTGAGTCTGTATAATTCCCATTCATAAACCATTTGCAGACTGCACAGGGTCAAGACAAAATTATTATTTCAGTTTCTGGCCTCAGCAGCGCAGACACAGAAATAGAACATTTTTCTGGTGCTGGTAAATTTAATTTCTGTGAACTCTGTCCCCATGATATCAGATACAAATAATAAATAGACACCCCCAGAGTTCCTCTTGCAGGAGCAGCATATCCTGCCGGCGCAGCCATTCGCTCTGTATTTCCACTGCTCTACTTTTTACATTCCTCTGCTTCTGAGTTTCTTGGTCTGTCTGCCCAAGATCAATGACGTTCCTGCACAATTGCTGCTAGTGGCTGCTCACGAAAAATGTAGCTGGATAAGCTAATTTTCTTTCTTTCCTTCTTCATTATTCTGCAGTGAAGGTTTAAGTGTAAGATTCCTCATCTATCTCTATACCTGTAGGTAGTAAATTATAAGGCTAATGGCAAGAAAATGTGAATATTTATGACACTTCCTCATTAGCACAAAACTTGGACTTGATTTCCCATGGCTCAATTGAATTACTTAAGCCTTATTTTAAAAGGCAATTGTTTATTTATGCAATTGCCTTGTGGAACTTCTGACTAGTTTAAACTCTCATAGATGAAAATATTTGAAAGAAATACTGTTTTCCTCCTCTTCCTTTTCACATGTAGAAAACCTGCAACAATTATGGTACCTGAGGATAAGGACTTGTCTCTTATGTTTGATTACAAGAAATTAATTTTTATTTGTATTTTCAACAAAATTTATCAAATCAAGATTTGTATGAGAATAAATTCCCAATTTTCCACAGTTTTAATACTCTCTTTGACCTTCCTGCCACACTCCTCCAAGAGGAGACTGTAGGTGGAGGAAAATCTCTCCTCTGTCAAGCTCCAGGACTTTAGAATTTCACTAAAAAAATTAATTAAAAACATGCAGAAAACTGAATATAACTTGAGTGGAAGACAAATTCAGCTTAATCTACTATGTAACTCACGCCTCTGTGGTCTTTTTTCTAAACCAAAATGTTTCTTCCCAATTACTTTTTTTTTTTCTTAGAGTGTTTCTTTCCACAGAACTCACAGGTGACCTATTTGACAAACACCTATTTTTAACCATTTTAAGGGAGCTCAGTGTGTTTGTCAAACAGACCCAGGAGAGAAATCTCCAATGTATTCTTCCTGCATGGGAAAAGTAGACTACAACATTTAAAATATTGCCACTTCTTCTAATAAAACAGCCTACAACAAGTTTCTAGGGACATAAAAATACAGAAGTGGAAGAGGTCTCTTAAGTTTTGAAGCATCTTCCTGTTCAGGTGACCATGTCATAGAACCTCATTAAGAATATAATAAATTCCATTATAAAATTATTTTACATTTCTCATTGCTCATATGGGAAGGCTACTTCAGAACTTCACATCTCTGGTGGTTAAAATCTATCTCTTAATATCCAGATTAAATTTATCTAGGCCCCATGAGAACTTATTTGTCTTTTAAGCAACTTTGGGCTTTAATTTAATTTTAAGTGTAGAGGTAACCTTTATTTTTGATCAACTAGTAACTGAGTAAAATTACAGACGGAGGGTTCTTATTATAATTTCTGGTGTCAATATACTTCTCTGAAATATTTTTAATTTTTTTTTATTATCTATAGAATTTAATGTTATTTTATTCCATAGAAGAAATTTAATATTTTAATGGATTTATCATACATTCATGGTCATTCAGTCATTCTATAATAATTTTCTCTTCTCAAGATCCTCCTTTCCTTTCCTAGTTCTTGCTGACGGGCATCTCATTTTCCAAAAAAAATTCTTGACAGAACTTCCAGTAGACTTACAACTTTAATTTGCATTGTACATTTATCATCAGGCCAAATTGTCTCAAGTCCAGACGGTTCTTTCTGAGAGATTTTTATCTTCCTCAGTATAGCAACGTCTCTCTTTGGTCATCAGCCCGCTTTTAACAATCTCTGCATCTTCTCACAGTCAACATTAGTTGAAATATTAAATAAAATTACTCTGAAAACCAGTCCCCAAGAAATGCCAACAGCAGTTTGTCTTGACACCGCTATGTTCTCCCTCGACACAACCTAATGTCATTTTATTTGAATGCCTCAGAAATTACTCTGATTTCTATTATTCAGTTTAACTAATAATTTTCAAGCAGTGCTTTTATCGAAACAAATTTTAACTGCCTGCAGGTTCCTTCTGCTTCCTCCCTGGCTACAATGGCAACAGAGAGAGGCCACACAATTACCTACTGATAGACATCTAATTTCTGGATGGATGAAGTTTAGTGAGATGGAGATAATCCTATTATCTGAAATTCTTTTCTCCTGTTCAGACAGTGCAGTCAGATAGTATCCTCATTGTCTATAAAAGTATATGATCTTCTTACCTATACAATAAGGCTTGTTTATGAAAGTGATTTTGACATGGAAAGAGAAATAATAAACCTGCTTAATCAGTAGCATGGAAAATCCCAGCTCAAAAAAGGAAATATTATTAGGACGGGTAACTAAAATTTAGGAAATTATAATGTGTTTTATTTAACATATTTTAAATTTACTCATATTTTTTTCCATTATATCTATTACAAAAATGCCTCTTGGAAAAATATCAGGAAATGTTTGCTTTGCTTGAAACCATCACCAAAATTATTATTTTATGCATAAATATCATGTATTATTGTGTATTTTTTTTTATAATTTGGGTAACAATCAGAATGGCTTACAAGTGTCAAACAAACTGGGTTTTTATACTTTCTTTTAAGCCAAACAATTACCATTATTTTGAGATTCTTTTTATTAAATCCATATCTTAACAAACATCTCTATTATTTAATGTAGAGAAAGGGACATCATATCTTTCAAAAGAGAACCTAGAGGAAAATATGCACTATGGACACTAAAGAAACTCTGGAAATTAGAAAATTAAAGGCACTAATATTACATCCAAGTAAGAAGATTTTACATATTACAGCCATTTAAAAGTTTTGACAATCAGTTTACTGTGAGAACCAAGATATGCATTGCCTGTGCCACAAGATCTATCCATATGCATGAACCTAGTCACTGTAAAAGGAAATTTTTTTTCACTCTGCTTAGCCCAAAAGTGCAAGAAAGCAGCAGGAAACATTTTTCCTTCAAGAGACATTGCATTGTATCTATACCACACACTTCATATCTAATGAACCCAGTTATATTATCTAAGTCAAAACCACCAGCTGTGATTCCAGAGTTTAATTTTTTCATGTATTCTTGTTTTTTGAAGGATTTGTTTTTTAACGTCTGAAGGAAATAATTGAATAGCAGCTGTTGAATATGATGCACACAAAATAAAATTCATCATGAGCCTAAATTCACTTTATTGAAATAAAGGCAAAACTTTGTTGTTTCTTTTAAAAACTAAGTTAAATTAATTTACACTGACCTTAAGATTTGTCTAGAAAAAGAGCTACATGTCCAGTCACATAAACTTTGATTATGTAATCAGATTAATGTGGATTTTTAATTTGGGCATGTTCAAGTAAATTGAGGAATTATTGGTTAAGCAAATGATGGACAGAGCACAAAAAAATGTCAGAAAGAGGTGGTAGGAGACTTTACATGTGTAGATAAAGAGATGCAGAACCTATAAATTGAATGAATTAAAGCTGGAGATATAAGAAATCTGATTTATGAAGAGCTCACAACAAATTTACATGTGTGACCCTTCATTTTGCTCCAGGCACAGCTCACCCACAGATGTCTTAGCAATGCAGTGCAAGACCTTCATCCTCAGCCTTCATTTTACAAGACCTATGTTCTTTATAAACAGTTAGATGTTTCTAGCAGTTGAGTATTTTGTTATCTAGGGCTCCAATATAGGTAAGTTGACTGGGCTGTACCACTCAAGCTGATGTACACACCTGGACGTGCACAATTTTTATCCATTTTCTTTTGGTGTCATAGGGAAGTTCAGCTAAAACCAGTTTTATTGAAGATGGCCACAGCTTGAATTTTTTTTATTAAACACTCTTTTATTCTTTATTTTTTTATGGTGGAAATCCCAGACAGAGTCAAATTGGGTCCCTGTGGCTATCCTGGACACAGCAGCTGACTTGAGCACATCTCCTTCTGTGATATTTGCTCCTGTAGAGCTCCTACAAGAAAGTAATATCATCTCCTGCAATCAGCAGCAGTGAGGTGTTCTGTTTCTGTGGCACTTTTTTAAGCAAGTATGGAAGATGTGTTTGTAGGCAAGAGACCAGAAAGCTTTCACCGATTGAAAGCACAGCTAACTTTGTCATCACCATTCATCTGCCCTAAGGTATGAGATGTGCATCCTTTTGAAGCACTGCACAACCAGTTAGCCTGTAATAAACATATTTTCTCTATTGAGAAAGTCCAGGATTGTCACTTTCTTTTAAATTTGTAATGAGAAAAAAAAACAATAGAAAATTAGCAACCTAGCCCAGATTCCTTGCTTAGATGTTATGATATGAAGCTGTTGAAATTATGGCCACAGGGTTTGGAGCTGTATCCTATGTGCTGACTTTACCTAACACAGATTTTCATTCTCTTGGAACATCTGTATTAGGAGCTTTTATTGGTCATCACATGTTGATATATATATATAAGTTCTCTAGGAGATTTTAGGCTATTTTTGCAAACATATGGGTGTTCTTTAGAATGTTTTTTAAAGGCTGTCTAGTCATATTTATTATGACTATTAAATACAGGGAACAAAGACTCAGTTCTGCAGAGCCTGACATGTACTAGAACAAACAAAAGGAACAGAAAACAATAGAATCGCTGATTACCTATTTAGCCTTGGGAAGGTCAGCAGCATAAAAGCAAAACAACTTTCATTCCAGAAAATGTTTCCAGCTTTATTGGCTTTGGATCATGTAGCTATAGGGGTTTTTTGCTATTGATTTTTGTCTCAGTTTAGACGGTGGACTAGGAGTCAGATGGCTAACCTGCTAGGCAAAGCTATAACTGCACTATGCACAGTCCCATTCAGCATCTTTTCCTAGAGGTAAAGCTTATTGACTATAGATCTTGTTTTCTACTCCCCTGTTCTGTAAGGCTGCTGCTGACTACCACTGGTAGACTGTCGGCTATTTCTTGGGACAAGTTCCAAATTTCAATTTCTTTTATTAGTCATTTCAATATTTCTTCTTTCAACCTGGCTCTAATGCTTATACCCCAATGGGGTCTATATGGGCTTTATAGCACCTAGGGCAATACAGCTTTTCTTTTTGGCAGCTAGTAAGAACTATGGACTCTCTGCCTCCCTTTCCTTCTGCATGTCATATTAGTATAAGCTGGAGTAATTAACTCTAGCTGGCATATGTTTCCAATGTTGTTCGGTTGGCACAGTGAAGGGACTTCCTGAAAAAAAGCGAATTTTTCCATAGTGTTTTCAAGTCTGCCTGTGTAAACTTTTAATTGCCTGGAACCTGTACGTTGGAGCAAGACTCTGACCAACAGGCAAGCAGATCTCACACTGTTCTAACAGATGTAGATGAGCAGAGACTGCCAAGTGAGTGTATTTGCATCTATTGTATTAACTGAAAGCATAATTTTCAGCAGAAAAGGCTATTTACAGTTTAGGTGGCTTTGGGCTTAGAAATATTTTATTACCTTTTAGAAGATTTTTTTGGAAAATGCAAGCAATCACCTCTGTAAACTTTCAGGTATGTGTCTTGGGGTGGGACAGGGCATTATCATGGAAAAAAGCCTTGTCCCTTTTAAATGTGCCTTCCCTCTTTTCTCTCTTTTAATTCAGCATCTGAAACTAACCAAGCCAATCTTCTGCATTCCTGCCGAGCTTCATCTGACGAGGTCAGCAGTCTTGTTCTCTGTATTTTTTTTTTGCACAACAGGGGTACTCACAATACAGTACAACACCCCCAGTAAGGGTGATACTACATGGATTCTTGAAAAGAAAAGCATGTGTGCCAATTTGGCTTGAATTCTTTGAACACGTTGCTGGATTGTTAATGCATGGGAAAAGGATGGTCACAGAATCCATCTGCATTTCACAACTGCTCCTGGTGCCACATGACACTACAGAGTGATTTCTTTAGTAAGTCAGAGAGCACATTACAAAGGGTAAATGCAGTGAATTGGATTAAAAGCTGCCTTGTAACGAGGAAATGGTTTGTTCTGGAAAAGAGCGGACAATTCAGGACGACGAATGCAGTGACAGGGCTGCTGTAGCAAAGCTCTGTATTAATAACACTGATGATGCATATTAATAATAATACTTTGCACTTCTATAGCACTTTGTTTTTTCAGACTGCTTTACAAACATCTAATTAATCATTATCTAATTAAGAATTATTTTGAAAGGGGCCAGGGGGCGTGTATGACAATATTTAAAATATGCCTTTGTTTGATAATGGCACAAAATAGTAGGAGGGCAGCAGCCACAAAGGCACAGAGCATACGCATTCAAAATGTTTTGGATAGATGAGGTTTATGGTCTGATAATTGGCTTATGCAGTTCAGCATAGAGAAGCATAAAGCAATGAGAGAAGGGAGGATCAAAACTATCCACAGAGACTATAGCCTAAAATGAAGCACAATGCAAACCAAGAATAGACTTGGACATGATAATGGATAATGCAGTAAATCCCTCTCTACAGTGTTTGGCAGAAGCAGAAAAGGCCTTGGGATTTACATTGTATATATAATCAGTGTCTCTTTCTGTTAAATAGGGCAGTAACGAGACTACATTAGGAATATTGTGCATTTCTGGTCTCCTTAAGCCAAATTTCCTATTAATTTACCTGTCAACACAGCTCTTTTGAAGCCACCAGAATTACAGAGGCCATATTTTGGCCTCATATTGTTAGTGTTGATCTTACTGCTAAAGAAATTTGGGCCAAATCGAGATGTCATTTAGTTATAGATCAAGCCCATGGGCAGAGAAACAAGTCAGCATCTGCAGAAGCTGATATGAGTGCCCCATTTATCTCCTAACACAGTGGACTGGGATCCCTTTGGAGGCACTAAAGGGGCTTCATCAGCTCACATCACTGAATCAAGCAAATGCAGAATTTTCTTCCCTCTGTGTGATTGTGTTGAGGGGAAAGTGTTAGAAAGGGACACAATACATGATCATACGCGGAGTCAGCAAAGTATACAACCAAGCATGACACCTGATTCACAGCTACATAAATTGATATTCAAAGTCATTGCAAACCAAATGACACTTAAGTTTGCAAGATTAGATGGCTGTCGCCCTCACTTTCATCTCCCTACACCACATTCACTGAAATCCCTCCAAATATTGCAGGAACATTTGGTATTTGGAGGAGACAGCATATCTAATGAGTGTCAGCTGAATCAACTCTACTTATTATAGGAAGGACATTGCTGATAATGAAAACGTGCAGCAAAGGCCATGCAAAATGATTAAGGGTCTGAGTGCATAAGTTATGAAGGAAGATTGGCTTATAGTAGAGAAAAAGAGCCTATCCTAGAAGTATGTATGACTCCAGAGGGATCAGATAGACATCAGAAAACTGATTCGAATAGTAATTAATTTCTTTATAATACTAAAGTTTTTGTTAAACATGTGCAAGGGAAGTGGCTTTCACAAATGCAGGTAATACTTCTCTGCAGAGGTGTTGGTGCAAAAGAAACCCATAGGAAAAACAGCAATTAAACTCAATACCCAAACATTGAAACACATGGAAAGAATGGCAGTTAAGCCCATGCATACTCAGAAGTCTCCAATGAGATGAGTGTGGTGGTTTGGTTTGATGAAGAAAAAGGATCCAGTTTTTGAGCAAAAAATGTATGATGTTTCCTCTTACATTCTCCAACAGTCTCACACTTACGTAGGTTAATTCCCACTTCTAGTCATGTATGCAATTAAAGAATTTATAACCTGGAGAAACAGTGGTGTCAGGTGGCTCTGCCTGCAGCAGAAGCATTGTGTAGATATAATTGCAGCTACCAAGGGACACTCATATGTCTCAAACTCAGTTTTCCCTCAGCAGGTTACAATTACTCTTACCCTAGCTATTTGTGCTTCTGCAGGGCATTGGTGGAAATGAAGTCTTAACGTATCATGTTACTTGCAATAAATGGTTCCAAGCACCCCA
Organism: Parus major; assembly: GCF_001522545.3. Classification (NCBI taxonomy): domain Eukaryota; kingdom Metazoa; phylum Chordata; class Aves; order Passeriformes; family Paridae; genus Parus; species Parus major. The sequence goes on from NC_031770.1 coordinate 105,301,175, forward strand.
AGTTATATTGAGAACCTTTAGAACAAAAGATCGAAGAACTGCCAAACCTACAAATAGGGAACAGGGGAGATGAGGGCAGTGTCCAAGTCCTCAAGATTAAGTGCTTCCAGAAAGTTTTAAGAAGTATGGCACCAGTCATTAGAGAAAGGCAAAAAAAAAACCTTTGAAATTATTGTTTTCAGTCTTAGGTGACATAAAATTCTCATGTAAATTTCTTAAAAGAAATCTAGTAATCAATTTGACTCTGAGAATGTGAACCTCCACCAAGAAGACAATGCAACCTAACTTGTGGCCTGAGATAAAGATTGTTTGATATGGAAAGCAAAAGCAGCACGTGCAGGCAAAGCAAAACAGGAAATAAATTCACCAGTTGCCATGGGCAGGCAGGTATTCAGCCATCCCCAGGACAGCAGGGCTCCATCACTCATAACAGTGACTTGGGAAAACAGACACCCCTTTGAACGTCCTCCTTCTTCCCCTCAGCGTTATCTGCTGGGCACGGCGCCACACGGTCTGCGACATCCCTTGGCTCCGTTGGGGTCAGCTGTGCTGGCTGTGTCCTCTCCCAGCTTCTTGTCCACCCACAGACTACTTCCTAGCAGGGCAGCATTAGAGATGACCCTGATGTTGTTTAAGCACAATTCAACAATAGATAAAACATTTGTGTATTATTAACACAGTTTTAGTCACAAATCCAAAGCATAGCACCATAAAAGCCACTGTGAAGAAAATTAACATCACATCCAAAACCTGTTCATACCTTCACTTTTTGTGACCCACACTTCTCTTAGCTCCTCTTCCTCATTTTCTTTACAAAGTTAGTCATTAATTTTTTATAAAAATGAAAACATAAATAAATTTATTTTCTCAATGAAATTTTATTTAGAAAAAAATACAAAATGGTAGAAAAATAAAAACAATCTAATAACTTAAGATTTTTCTACCAATATATTTTAATTTGTATATTTAATCTTTAGGAGTATTTAAAACAAAAATGAATCTTAGAATCTGAATGTTAATATAGAGCTTAAACATTTGCAAATTGCAACAAAGAAGTGAGAGACAGGAAAGAATTAATGAAAAGTCAGCAAGTTTGAATTCTTTACATTCTTCACATTCTTCTTTCATAGCAAATGGGTAGATTAAAGGAAAATTTCATGCAAACCTTTTAGGAAAAAAAACCTGCTAATGTCAAGTAAATGAATTTGGGGCTGTCAAAGAAAATTTGATAATATGGTTTCTAGATGATTCATTTGTTAATGTGCAAAGTGTGAATAGAGTCTCTAAGCCATGTGTGTGTCCACAAATTTGACATGCACCTGGCATCAAAGGACATCCTGACAGAACAACTTAAAGTTCTCATCTCAAAGAATAAAATTAAATTAAATTAAAAAATACATAGCAATTACCACACTGAGAAATTCAGAGAGAGAGAAAAAATGCATTAACTTTTCTGCTAGACAAGATCTTAGAAAAATATGACAACTCATACTGTCTAGAATGCAGGCAATGTCATTTATCAAATCCAGGTAAAATGATAGTGAAGGCAAGAATTCAGACTTGCATTTAACTTTGTGTTATTTTATTAGTCTTTATTCATTTTGCATTGTTATTGGACCATATCAAAAGCAAATTTAGCATTAAAATTGATTTTTGCCCAACACACAAAAAAATAGGGGTTTGTACTGAGCATTCCACGTGTGAAGTCTGGTATTAAAAATTATGAACTTCCAGAGAAAAGCATTTTAATGCATTTAACTGTAAAAGTGTATTTCCTGCTATGGTAGCCATACAGTGGCATAGGCATTATTAATAATAGGCAGTCAGTGTTAAAATATTAAAATGCAGACCAACTTTTTGTTGGAAAGGCAGAGGTCTGATATGTTTATGTGCTTAGAATCATACAAACTTATAAAGTACTTTCACCTACCAAAAACTCCATTCTTCCCCTGTCTTTTTCCTCTTTTTTCTCTGTATTTTCAGTAAAATCAAGTTACAGACAATAAACAGCTTAGTTAAAAAAATATGTAGGCCATTAATCTTCAGATTCATCTAAACCTCTGTGGGCTTTCTTAAATTTCCCAAGGGAATTTTTAAAACCTTCTATTTATAAGACCTCAAATTCTAACCCTGATAATTTAAGCCAGTCAGCAAAGAAAAGGCATCAATTGTTCAACCCCCATATCCCATCCCATCTCTCCCATTTAACTGGCCTGACAGAACTGGGGAAAGAGGGCACAGGTAGTGTCAGAAGGAAGAAACAGTGGTGTTTTAAACATTACAAAATGGAAAGCACAATGGTGGCCCTTATAGCCAGAAGTGAAAAAGAAAAGAATGGCTGCAGATGAGGTAAACACCTTCACCCTGAAACAATGAAAACAGCCTAAGGTCCAGAGAGAAAGAAAATGTAATGTAAAGAAATGTAAAGAAATTAAAAACATCAGCAGGATGTTTGGGAGTGAGTTTTGTTGGTGCCAGGAGAAACCTTGTGCCATGTCAACTCCAGCACAGTTTTGCTGCATCTTTTCTGTGAGGAAAGAGATGCATGCACAAAAATCAGAATTCACATGGCCTAAATGCTGCTTACTGGGGGATTGAGACTGGAGAGCCAAACTGCAACCTTGGTCATCAGTTTTGAACAGTAAGGAAAAAAGAGGTGAGATGTTACAGTTTATGATCTATTAAGGATGGCATGGATCAAATGTAGAGTAATAGACTACACCTAGTTCATAAAAAAACAATTTTCTGTCTCTGGCTGTTTATATACTAGCATGTGGTCTCTTTATTTGTCTTTCATAATTTTCTTTAAATCATTCTTCTTTTAAAGTCAAATAAAAACCCTGATATAAGAACCTCACCTTGTACTGAAGCCTTGCAGCCCAGAATCCAGCTCTGAAGAAGCACTGGATTTATGCATTTGAGTATGGTATGTTCTAAGAGGATTTTAATTTGCCTTTGTCATGTGATCCTTTTTCACTCTTCACTCATATCTTTCATTCCTAGTAACTGCATGAGGGTAAAGAATGAGAAACTGGCTTGAGGGAGAAAAAAAAAAAACTTTTCAGATGATATCTGAAATGAAAAGGAATCAAAATGACAGATCCAGAGGCTGTCATGGAGGTCAGTATCTTCAGAGAAGAACATTTTCATATTAGCAGTGGCCAGAATCTGCAGACAAAAAGACAAAAAATCTCCCAGTTAAATTTTGGATTTTCTATAATCAAGACTTGTTTTCATAATATTCACTGAAATACATGATTAAACTGAGATTAAGATGCTCTTTCAGAAGTTTGACTCTTGTAACTGTTTTGCATGGTTGTGTTAGTGTCCCTCTGGCTTTCCTCTGAATCCAAACAACTTAGTTCCTTTGTTTATAAAACGTTACATGTGCCAAAAGATGCACTGTTTTGTTCTAATGCGACAAGTAGCAAATGACAGTGCTCTGGGGAATTCCAAAGAAAAGGAGAACAAGCAAGAAATGCTAATGTGCTTCTACATTGCCTTTCCAGATTAGAGGATCTGCCACAGATATTTTGCCTGCTATTGCACTGTAGATAATTTTGATAGAATTATACACTTAAAGAGTAATTTGAGTTGGAGAGGATGTCTGGCAATCTTCTGATCCAGCCTCCAGAATAAAGCAGAGGGAAATTAAAATAGGTAGAAGAGCACTTCCACCAGCTGAGGATTGAACAGCTGGTTCAATACTCTGAGGGCAGAGATTTCACAGCATCTCTGGGTATCCTACTCCAATATTTGCCTGCACTTATGTAAATCTTTTTCTCTAAATAAAATTGTCTGCAGTTGTATCTTCCATCTTGTGCTACTTGTCCTTTTACTGCACTCCCCCTAAAGAAGCCTGACTCCATCTTCTCTGTTGTGGAAGACAGCAATTAGATGTCCTTTAGATTTTTCTTCCCCTGGTTAAGCATTACAGTTTAATCAGCCTCAGTTCACCTGTCATAGTCCACAGTTTCCTAACCATCCTAATCACCCTTCACTAAATACTTTCCCATTTTTCGTTGACTTTTTGAGTGGGGGCCTGAAATTATCATATTCTCCCCATGTTTTGTGTGACAAGGTGACAGAAATGTAAGAAATATCTTCCAAATAATGGTGCTTTTACTGGATACCTTGACTTCTGTCTCAGGAACAGATGTATAGAAATGTAGAGCTCCTGATTTAAGAAAAAGCTAAAGCTAAAATTGTATTAAAATATGTTCTTGTTATTGAGGTGAGAGGAAGCAGCCCTCCAAAATCACAGTTTTAACTGCTCATATCAAAGACATGCATGGTGAAAAATTCTGTAATTTTTGAGCCAGGAGAGTAGAACAGCACTATAATTTATGTCTTAACAGTTAAATTGAGTAAAGGAGTTAAATATTGCCTAAACTGGACTATTTATATGTAAAGAAATTAAATATTGCCTAGACAGGACTATTTATGTATCTGACCATAGGTGGCATCAACAGAATGAAAGTTAAAACAATCCAGACGCAGAGATGCAGTTTTGCAGTTCAGCATGTGAGGTACAGAATTCCACTGCATTGTAAGTGATCTATAGATATCGCCTGTTTCTAACAGAGTCCTGCACACCAGGTTTGTTGCACTAAACAGAGACCTAAATGGGGTAAAAAAAAATACCAAATGATGCAAGCAGTCTATCAAAAATCATCCTGCTGATAAACTTCTCTTAAGGCGGAGTTTCTTTTTTATGTGAGTGTCAGTAATCTGTTCAGTAATTTCTCATCACAAAAATGTGTGAGGTCAGTGCCCCACCATTTCTTAAGGGAAAATCCTAAAAACCACTTTTTTCAATTTACATCAGTAGCCATATTCTGTAGACTCTTCATTTTGGTTATTTTAACCCTAGTGATTATTTTGTAGCTTCCAATGATTTGCAGCTAAAATACACTCCCAGTCAGAGGCTCCACACATTTGTTTTACCTCAGCAATGTATTCCTGTGGCTTGCTATGTGTGTGCATGTGTGGGCAGAGAGGAGGGCAGGCAAAATTGAAGAGTTTTAACACACCATTAGAGCATCCAAGCCTGAAGACACAGTGTTTAACGCTTGGAATGGGATGGTCAAGCAAAATACTATCACTTTTATCTGGAATCTGGGAATAAAGCCAACTCAGATAAAACAGGGAAAAAAAAAAACCAAAAACTCAGCCCTGACTAATCTGACAGCTGTGGCAAAGCATATTGATAGCAAATGTTAAGCAGGCCAAAAATTGAAATACTGTGCTGCAAAGGGAGCACACTTGCACTGTACAATGACAGTGTATGCAGGCAGCTGGATGGAGGCAGTGTGCACATGGGTGGTAGGAAGACATTTCAGGGATCACACCTGTAATAACTTCATGTTCTCTGGAGGATGAGTGCAAGTGCATTCCTTCAATTCCAGTTTTGATTTGTAAATTTTACTTTATATGGGCATATGAAAGGAATTCCTAGTCTCCTTAATATGGACAACAAAACCCAAAGAGCATTCCCCTAAAACCTAGAGGGGATGTTCCAGATTTCTCAATCAACACTTCTCCTACTATTCTTGTGCAAGACAGAGTTGTGTGATTCTGGCAGTTTTGCAGAAAAGGCACTCTATTGGAAGAAGTTCTCTGACATAGAAAGTCCTGTATTGAAACACTGAAACAATTTCAGAGCTGATGCAAGGTAAACAAATAGTATTGCTGTATTATCTTGCAATGTTATGAGATACCAAAATTGCCATCAAGGCCGTCAACATCAGCCTCCGTGGAAAACAAACCTTTGTGACAGTGTGAGGCTCTAAAGGAAATCTTAGATGGGGATTTGGAGAGGAGAGCCTGGGATTCAGATGCTCTGGTCACATGTGGAATGAATAAATTTTAAAGAATAATTTAAATGGGTAATTCAGCTTCAAAGTTTAGCCTATGATAACTCTAGTATTTTGATTAATATAGCATTCTGAGGGCTCATAATAACAGAAACAGTATTCATCAGGAATAAACTGCACATTTTATTTTCTAAGGTTGAAATCCCCAAAAGGACACAGATAGGCTTTATATCATTACGTGATATGGTGAGAAACATGATATGGGTGTCATTGGTTTACCTGTAACAGATTTTAGATATACTTGTACTTCACTGACAATATATCAGTGAATTATTTGATTCTTAGACTTGTTTTATGCAGAAAGTATGCCAAAACCAGAAGACTAAAAGAATGGTGTAAATCTGTGTTTGAATTTTTCCCAGATTTCTTTTCCACTAAGGGTTTCATAATGTTATTTTTTTCAATTCTAGTCCAGCAAGCACCCTCTTGGGACCAAAACCTTTAAACTTGGAAGTACCTTTACCTAGTAGGGGGTATGTAGGCTTTAACATGCCTATTGCAAAGAAATCGATTGATCCAGCCCAGTCATCTGACAAATTCAAATTAATTACCAGTTTCTTCTACTCTCTTGCATAGGAGCTTCCATGTCTCTCTGTAGGGAACTATTCCATTTTTTCCATACTTTTCATTGTCACATAGATTTCCTGCAACCCAGCCTCGTTTCTTTTCCTCTTGAGTATTTTTCATTTTTTTCCCCAACAGGACTCACAGCTGTGCCTCTGCTTGAATCTCCTTATGAAATTTCTTACCACATTTCTCCTTTTTCTGCATTTCTATAAAGCTTGTTCTGTGTCCCCCATGTCACTGGCAGTATCAGCTTTCCCTGAACTATCATCCTAAAACTCATAGCTTTGGAGCATCCCAATACCTTCCACTTTCTGACTGAATGCATGATCCCATCTATATTTCTCATTTAATGGGCCTTCTGCCAGTTTTAAGCTGATATGGCAATTTCCTAAGGAAAGCAGTTTAAATTAACTTTTTATAGCTACGTAACTGCTGATCTTATTTATTCTGAAATACAATTTTAAGCAGAAAAAACATGTTTGATTCTTCTTTGACACTCCTGAAGCTTCACCTTCACCTGTTTTATGGATATATTATGGCTTGGAAAAGAAATAAAAAAATACATGGTGACATTTTAGGAAACACTGCTTTGGCCTGCAGTGGCTTTGTTCTGGAGCTGTCTGGAACTGGCTGTGTCCAATACAGGGCAGCCCCTGCTCTCTTCTCACAGACCCCAGCCTTCCAAGAGGAGGAAAATTCAACTCTAAGTGTCTGAAAGCTAACAGAATATTTGAGGGAGCAGAGGGACAACAAAAGTAACTTAGACACATCAGGATCTCACCAAGGAAGATTTTATTGTGGCTTTTCAATGCATAAAGGGGGGCTATAAGGTAAATTAGATAAACTTTTAACAGGATCTGCTGTGATAGGAAAAGCAGCAGAGGGTAGATTTATATTAGATACAAGGAAAGAGTTTTTACAAATGAAGCTGTAGAACTCTGGAACAGATTGCCCAGAGAGGTAGTGATGCTGGGCAAGTCCAAGTCCAGCCCACCAGATCTGTAAAATTTCAGAGGAGAGAGTGTCACTTAATGACTATGACTTATGTCACTGTCATAGCCTTTTTGAGGTGATTGCTGTTGGCAGATCCATCTTAATGCCTGAAGTTTTATCATCACTCAACAATTTGAACAATTCATGGCTGCATTTTCATATCCTGATGAAGTCAAAGTTCTTTCACTGAAAAGAAAATCCCATTTGTGGGTATTTTGGACAGATAAGGCAAACAGAAGAGCACAGTTTTAAATTTCTATCTCTGTTTTTATCTTTAAATAATTTAAATTCACCTATTATATGTCCCATTTGGTTTTAGCCCTCAGAGGTAATTTGTTCTGACACACTCACGTTCTGAGCCTGATTTTTCTTGTTTTTTATCTCCAACTGCCCACCCAAGGAAATTTAAGAAAATTTGAGTTTTCTAGAGTATCCTGACTGGCCTCTAGTTGGTAGTTCTGTTTCTGTAGGTCTTGGATGTACTTAATGCTGTGCAGATGCCTCATTAAATCTAGGACATTGCAAAAGGCGCTAGACACACATATTTGGGAACCAAGCTAAGCTTTGAGTATCCTTTTTAGGATGATTCTTTAAATGATGCAAGTTCACTGTTGACAGTAGAAAAGAATATTGGAAAAAAAATAAATTTCAATGATGCAGTAATACAGTAGTTCCCAAAACACATTTTATGTCTTGTCATGTGTAACTGCATAATACTCTGGGGGTTTGAGTATAACACCTCCAAGTTTAACAGCTGGGTGCAATCTGCGTGACCCAAGGCAGGGAACTGCAGCGCAGAGGTCGACATTAAACCACCTCTGTCTGCATTATCAAAGAGGTGCAGATGCACATTATCCTAAGAGATTCCTTTTAGGCTTCCTGAATGTACATTAAGTGGGGCCCATGGTCCCTACTGAAAGCAACTATTGCATAGTCAACAGATTGACTATAGAGGGAGTCTAGGTGGACAATTCCTTGTCCATGTGTAAAGTTAGGGAGGCAAATATCTTTATCTAAAGTTTCTGGAAAATGTAAGTTCACCCTCTTAAGGATTTATGCAGATACAAGATCCGACAGATGATTTATTCTAAGGGAAGCATTCACTGATCATGGTTTGTTGCTTTTGTTTGCTCTGTAATATTCCAAAATGAGCATCAAAATGAGAAAAACAGAACTTGTCTAGCAGTACATTCATAATCCAATTGAAAGTGTTCAGGGAAGGAATATGATAAATATAGAGAAGCCAAAAACCTAGGTGAGTTCCCAAGATAAGACTGAAATACAGAAATTTGAGTCCTTGATATTAAGCTCTGAAGGATACCAAACATACTTCCAACAGAAAGCACCAAGGGATAAGAAGTTACTCAAAATTTTATATTAAAGTTTCAAGAGGTGTCATTTCACTAGCACTGGAACATTTTTCATTGACAAGTTGGTGAGAAAAACACTGACTTATTTTTCTTTACTCTACACTACCCATGAGCATATTACACTGGGCTTTAGGAAAAATAAAGCTACATGCTTGAGACTTTTTCTCACTGTTTTATTGAAACCTACATGAAAAAAAGAAAAATCTACCAAAACCATTATATTAGAATACTTCAGAAGGTTTTAGCACAGGCATTTGAATACTGTGACAACAATGGATATTTTCTGTATACATAATATTTTTCAAAAAATACATCTGAATATTTTGTTTATCTTCAGGCAGATTAGACTTTAAGTTCATTAAAAAAGTAGACAAATGTCATATCCAAGATTATTAGTTCTGAATGCAGAAAGCATTTCCTTCTGTGCCTACGGGGTGCATTGTAGAAAACACAGTTTGATTTGATGAGGAAGCTTGCCATTGCTCCTTCAACCCTTAGGACAATTTCGGCTTCTTCGTTGCAGTCACTGGCACTCTAAAGCTTTTATTAAATAATTCATGGCTTATGGGTGTTTCATCAGACTTTATCAAAATAAACCTAATTCTTGCTCATTTTAGTTCTATTGTGTGTCTATAGTTGGGTGCAGTGTCTTATATCTGTCCCAGAATTTTCTACCTAGCAGCATGTAAGCCTGGGGAAACACCTGGAAATGAGGAATGCACTCTTTGCAGCAATTTTATATTCAAGAACTGCACTCACCACACAAGCAACATGTGTCAATGATTTTAATTCTCAGAATTGTTTAAGATAGAAATAATTAATAGTGTTATACAGTATTTGGACTGTAACAGGTTATCTATCAGAAGGATTGCTAACTTAAACTTTACAACATGCTTTTTTTCCTACCATGTGACTAATTTAATCATAAACCTAGTCTGATTTTCTGATTCTAAACCCAATACAGCAAAATACATAAGAACAGATTTAACTGTAAGTATGCAAATGTTTCCACAGACTTCAAGTTAAGCATATATTTAAGTGGTCTGCAGTCTCAGAGCCTAAGTAAATCTTGATTCTTGATCTAAAATTTGCTTTTCATAAACATCTGTGAGCTTCCATTCATACAATTGTTAAATAATAAAAGGTTCAGCTACAAAAGTTACCAACAAAAGGAAATCCACCAATGTTTGAGATTCACCAATATGTTTGCCAATCATTTTTTCAGTATTTGTCTATGTCTGTTCAAATGTCTGGGTTTTGACTTTTCATCTATTTCAGGAATATTTTAAGCAAGCTATGCAAAAATCTGTGCTAGTTTGGCATATTGCAGGAAGGTTGAAGGCTCTTGTTCTTTTACTTTCCTGTTTTTTTAATGCCTTCATGTAGATTGTAGAAAACTTAAATCACTTGAACTTCCTTCTAGGAGTCTCTGCTTTGCAAAGAGTTCATTCAGATATAGCTTATATTTCAGGTATGTTGTTAGCAAAGATGCCTTTATTCATTTAAATGCCACTGCATTACTAGACCTGGGAAATTTCTAGCTGTTTATATTTCTTTTAACATCCATAGCTAAAGGCTTTCCATACCAACATTACCTAATGAGCTGCTCTGTGTCTTAGTTCTTACTGTGTCTTCACTGAAGTACAAGCACCTTCAACATTAATTGGGTGAGAAATGGCATGTATGTAGAAGCTTACATCATAATCACAAAGCTTAATTTTTTTATGTTTTTAAAATAGCTGCTTATGTCTGATTTCAGATTAAAATGCTAGCATTAAAGGATTTTAGCCTTCAACGGCAGTATAATTTAATTTAAATATTCTACCAACACACAATAAAACCATTGTAAATACTCACCAGTGATTGGACCATGTTTCCACTTCTAGGGTCATGTCATAAATGTCATAAAATTACCTCTTTCCTGAAAGAAGAATGAAATGCAGAACCTTTAACCTTTTGTTAACCAAATTAACAAATATGAAACATTTATTAGAGAACATGAAAAATCTTCCCCTTGGAAATATACAAACTGGCATAAATAACGTATCTAACTCTCTTCATGTTTGATTGGAGAGCCAATAAACCAAGAAGATCTGCACAAAGCATTTCAAGCTATTATATGAATAAGTTAACCCCAGTACTGCCTATTCCTAACAATTAACCTGAGATATGGTAATTTAAATTTGCTACTTTTTTCTCTTGATTTACAATGCAAATTTTTACAATACAACACTACTGTTAATAAAATTAACAAATATTAAATATTCCAGAAGACTATCACAGGGATTGTCATATACACAGAAACCCACAAGCCTTTAGAAATGTCCATCATATGAAAAGTGATCATTCTAGTTCTGTTATTCAGAATGGCCAAACACGAGGGACTTATTTATTTTTCTTAAAACATCCATTGATTTATTTACTTCTATCATGACTTTTCTCACTCCTGTTGTGTGACTGCTCTATTTGATTTGTTCACTAATATGAACAGGAGATTGCAGTGCCCAAGATGAGGGAGATCATGATTTATACTATGCCATGAAATTCTAGTCAGGATTGCTGTATATCCTAGTCCTCACCATAGCACTAAATGTGATATTTGACTTTGGCTATCCCTCCTCTCAACAGGAGGTCCCTCCACATTGTCTGCAGGAGCTTGCTAGCAGAGATTTCCCCTCCTGCTCTCATTTTACAGTTTCATCCATTTTCTGCTCTTATGTCCCCCTTAGCTTCAGTGAACAGTGAACAAGGATGGAGAAAAAAAACAGCTGCAGCATTCAGATGTAGCTGTCCCAGCCCTGCCATGGCCACGGTGCTTGGCCAACCCACCCAGCCGACCCTGGGTTTGTCCCAGAACTCCCTGCAGCATCCCAGCTCCAGTGACCAGAGGAAGTGCAAAAAACTGTGTTGAGCAGGAAGAGGAGGAAAAAATAATCTGGCTTTGAAATAGGAAGCAGTGAGAAGTATCAGGAGAGCACAAAGGGGATTTTGTGACGGAAAGCTGATGAGTACATGGGGAAACCACAGTAACTTGTTCTAGGACTGGATGTGAATCACAGAGCTACAGAAATGACAGCAGGTTTATTTGTTTGGGGAATTAATTTTTAACTCATAATTACTTCAAAATATTCTATTTTTTCATTTTGATTTGAAATTTAATTTACATTTGTAATACCTAAACAAACACTCCTGAACATCGAATTCTTCATTTCTCTCCAGTGAAATAATTGCATCACATTCAAGTGTTATCATTTTACACAGTTCATCTCTTCACTAGCTCATTAATAACCGGTATATCAAACTATGCAGACATAGTGTGTTTCTATATTCACAGGTTGAGGTGCAGTTTAACTCATCAAATGTTTTGCCCCTCTAAAAGTGGAATGTGCAGTCCAAACTAGTCACCGAGGCTCCCTTGAGAGAGTGGATCTCCATGAAGCACTTCCATAAGGTGAGTCATCTCATCTAGGATAAGATGATTTGCCCCTTGTTTTCTGTCGCTCAAGCAGTTTCTGGCACGTAAGTGCCATTCACCTCTAATGTATTAGGGCTACTTCATTTCCTTGAAAGCCTTCTTCAAGGGGTTTCATAAATGGCTTGTTGAAATTCCAAATTAGTTATAATAACTGCCTTCTTCTGCCTACAATTCTGTTCAATTACTTTTCAGAGATGCATGATTTTCTTTTATGGCAGCCATATTTCTTCAGCTTTACTTTTTTATACCAATCAAGGGGTTTTGTAAACAAAATAAATCTTCATTTATCATTTTAATACTGAAGCAAAACTGAAAGCAACAATTTCTAACACTTTTTTAAAAGGTGCTTATACTTCCTCCATCAAACTCCTCAGCTGGGGTTGATTAATTTAATGAGGGATTATGTCTATTTTGACAGCATTTTCTTTAAATTCCTTGAGCGTGTCATCCAGTCTTGATATTTTGTCACCATCCAGCACCTTTCCAGAACTTTAACCACTGCTACCACTTCCTTTTATTGACTCCAAAAGTTATTTTAGGAAACATATTTTTCTGTCATGCTTAGTGAGAAAGATAGTTTGAAAGAAATGTAATTATTTCTTGACACCACTACCATCTCTAAGCACATTAATTTACAATAGTGGAGTGCAGGTTGAGAAGGAGGAGGAAAGGAAGCAGGAATCCAGATCCATTCCTCTTGGGTATTTGAAGATACACTGGAACTGCAGTGCCAGCAGGTCAAGGGAGGTGACCCTGCCCCTATACTCAGCCCTAATGAGGCCACACTGGGAGTGCTGTGTCCTGTTCTGAGCTCCTCAGCAGGAGGAGCAAGTCCAGCAAAAGCCACAAAGATGAATAAGGGACTGGAATAACTCCCTTACAAGGAAAGGCTGAGAGCTGCAACCAGTCAGCCTCATAAGAGAGGGGAAATTAATCAATACAAATTCATCAACTGAGAGGGGAATTCATCAATATATAAAGATACCTGAAACAAGGGTGTCCAGAGAAATAGACTCTTCTTAGTGGTGCCAAGCATTAGAACACAGCGGTTCAAAAGCATAACAATTATTTTTGTGGGTTTGTTGCTGTTTTTTCAGTTCAAAGTGAGTGGAATGACATGCAGTCTCTGCAGCTGACCAGAACATGGTTTGTGTGGCCTGTGATGCAGCACAAGCATTTGCATAGAATCGTGGAGTCACAGAATTTTTTGGGTTGGAAGGGATCTTAAGGATTGTCTTGTCCCAACCCCCTGCCATGGGCAGGAACACCTTCCAGGTTGCTCTGAGCCCCATCCAACCTGGCCTTGAACACTTACAGGGATGGGGCAGCCACAGCTCCTCACCCTGACAGCAAAGAATTTCTTCTAATATCTAATCTAAGTCTATACTCTTTCAGTTTAAACCCATTTATTCCTTACCCTGTCATGACATGCCTTTATCAAAAGTTCCTCTCTGGCTAATCTGTAGACCTTTTTAGGTACTGTTCTAATAATTAGGTTCTATTAGGTTTCCAATTTGGGTTGGTTTTATATGCAAAGGTTGTGGGGACAGGGGTGAGAGGTTCTGTATTGTGTAGAGTGCCAAAACTGGACGTTCAAAGCATCAAAATAGATTTTTTTTTTTTTTATGAAGGGTCACAGTGTACCAGGATCTGGCAAACAAGGGCAGCCAAATAGTCAACTCAATGGTCTAATTTCAGAATAAAGAATCTTGTTTGAGATAAAGAAATACAAAAAAAAATCTACTTTTTCTTTGGGTTTTTTTCATACATGTTGAAGGGGAATGTGTTTTTCTTTCTTCATGTCATTACCACACATCATGAGTTTAATTCAAGACAATTAAGTAGAATCTCCCATGTTGTCATTTATTGTCATTTTCCCTGCTGTATTCCCAATTCACGTTTCTACTGTTGCTCTGTCGTTCTTTGTTTTTTTTCTCTCTCATTTTACCAGCAGAACAATCTTGGATTAAAAAAGGGAAGGAGTTATACTTCAAAATAGAAATTAACGGTTCAGTGGAATGTCTCCAGTTCAGGATTTATGAGTAACAAGACCAAGTATTCATTTAGCATTTTCATGGATAAAAGTAAAATAAAGCAAAGTGATTTCCCTTACATTTTTTCTAACAAGTGCTCAATTAACCCCATTGATTTAGAGATAAATGTCCAAAAGAAACATCTCTTGTTTTATTCAAGAGTTAAACTGTCAGTCTAAAATACAATCTCTCCACAGTCAGACTAAATTAAAAGATCCTACAGCAATCCCAGGAATTTAAGTAGATTTGGAGTGAAAAGAAAATACAGCATAAGTTAAGTTTCACAAAGCTTCATCAGCTCTCGGGGTTTTTTTCTTTCTACTTCCTCTCCTTTTTTTAATCCTTACAATAAAGGAGATTCTCTAACTATAGAAAGAGATTTATCAGAAATGACAAAACTCTGAAAGTTGATCATAATTTCTGACAATTCTCTCCCATTCCTTCCTCTTAGACCTCTTAGCATAAAATTTCCAGACGAGTTTTGTAATGACGCAGCAGATGCTGGTTGTGCACTCCAGGTAGTGTCACAATTCAGACCCACCAAGTACTGATAGCTTTCCACCAAGAGCTATGACATTACTTGGGTGACTTGCTGTGATTTGCAGCCTACCATTGCTGTATGTGTTTTTACAATAAAGCTTCATAAATACATGAAGCATCTGATAGCTGAACCATTCCCCATGGATGCATTATGGAAAATACTTCATGTTTAAATTATTGTGAAATATTGTCCTTTCTTATCTCTCAGATACATTATCCCCACAAATACTATAAATGCTGTAGCAAAAGGTTTATCTGTTCTAATTAGCATGTATGGAGGGATGAAAACCTGCATAATTGCATTTTGTTCCTCCTGAGCATTTAATCACTATGTGTCCACTGGAAAGAAAAAAAAATCTTTAGCCTGGAAATTATCAGAATGGTAATCAATTAACATTTTTAAAGATTAAAAATAGGGGTGGGAAGAGCTGATTAGCTAAGGCAGTGTTTAGCAGGATACAGAACGTTGTACCCGCAGTTTTTGGATTCAAACCCAGTTTGTGGTTTCTGAAATGTTTATCAGAACCACAGCTTTCAACACCAAAAAAATAACTTTTGATCAAATATCCTGACATACATGAAAAATACCTCTTTATCCCTTCATTATATCTTTGTTTGGTCCAATTGTATGCCTCAAAAATGTACAAAAACATTCAATGGATCACAAAACTCATCCTTGATAAAACTTTACTTCATTCAAGAACAGCTACAACCTTTTAATTTTTTCCTTTTTTTTAGAAGCCACTGGACTCATAATATCAGGAATTCTCTTTACATTGATAGACTTGTGCTGTACAGTTCACTTCATGAAGTAGGCCAGCTGCTTTTTCACCTCATTTTTCTGGGTCTGTTCTATGTTTTAGTTTTTCAACATTCTCTTAAAAACAGATACATACATGTCTGCTGCATGTGGTGCTCTTTCTAGCTCAAATCTACCTCACCTCTCCCAGTCAGTGTTTCACTATTTATGCTCAAAGGGTCAGTCATACTACTCTTTTTGACAACATAATGCTGTTCAGTGCTTGTGTTGACTGCTTTACTTCCCTGTTCTCTTTACAGGATCACTTTTTGGCACGAGTCATTCATGGTCAATACCCTAAGAATGAGGTCTAAGTTATCTAATAAGTCATCCAAGAACATGATAGCTATGAAGTACAACTCATTTCCTGAGCTTCAATCCATAGGCAATTAAAATCACCAGAGGTCTCCCTGGATGGCTTGGAAGGCCCTGGGTAGTGAACTTTTTTCACCCACCCCTGCTCAGAAATGCTCATTGGAGATGAACGTGACACCCACCCGTCTCACAACTAATTTAGCTAAGTGGTGAAGGAAAGCATTCTTCATGAGTTTAGAAACAGATACAAGCATTCATTGCTCCAATACAGCATTTTCACAGCAATGTGCAATGATTTGCCTATTTTTACTACATCATTTTTCCTAAATAGCTGTTCACCATACCATAATTTTGCATTTGATTATCTCCCATCTTAAATACAAAATAAACATAGGACTTGATAATAAATCACATTTCTACAGTATTGCTGATTGATATGATATAGGCCTATATTTATCACTTGTGTTGCACATGCAAAGCTGCAGGGTCTAGAATTGGGGCCCTTCTGTGCGGGATGCCTGACACATATTTAATAAAAAAATGTAATTCCCTGCCCCAGAGAGACTGCTTTCTAAACATAGAGTTCGATAGAACAGGTGGAAAAAAAACAAAAGTAGACAAGGCAATAGTGAAACAATCATTTTTCATCTTGCAAAATTGGAACTGTTATACTACACAGCAATTTAAATCTATTTTCCCATGTACGAAAAAGCAATCTTTTTTCTAGTTTCAATAACTATCTCTTTTCCTGTTAGATAAAAATGTTTATATCTATCTTATTTCATTGGATTTAATAATTTCTAAATCACTTTCACTGAAATATAAAAAGGTGTTGAGCTTCTCTGTTTAAATATGAAACACAGTAATAATCACTCTTTGGTGCTATTCTAATTAGCTAGATCTCCCCATGGAGGATACCAAATGCATACTAACTCAGGACAATTAGGAAGATGCTAATAAATGCAGCATCATGGTTCCTTGCAGAATGCAAAACCAGCACCAACATGTAACCAAACAGTTTGCAAAGTGAATTACCATAGTTCAGAAGCTAGAACTTAAAGCTCTCATTGGAATGATTTCAGGAGACAAGGGCTCATAATGCTTATCAGTCAGTATTCAAAGAGTTACTTTTTTATCTGTTCTGTTAATATTAGACTGCAGAGGAAAAAAAAGTTACCAATATTAAAAAAGAGACAAAGCTGTTGAATGAGGAATTTTGTAAGTGCTGAGACTAATTCATATCTAGCAAAACACAACAAAAATTCTCAAAATGCCATGGAATTGAAATACCTTCTGTAAATGTTTGTAATGTATCTGACACAGAGTATAAGACAAACTACTAAAAATCTGGAAATGAGAAAGAAAAACACATCAGTTGATGGGAGAGTAGGCAGTTTCATTTTTTTCACTTGGTTTTTGCTGAAATCAGCTTTGCTTCAAATAAGTTGCAATGTTGAGGACATCCCAAGGAGGAGGACAGTAGTGACATCCTGTCCTGTGGAAGCTTAATTGTCCCTTCTGCACCTGCTTTGACACACTGTACACAGCTCAACAGGGCAATCCTGAAACATTCCCTAACCTCTACAAATATTTAAGCGTCCATCACACAACCCACAGTAGAAATGGTCTTGCAGGCTTCAATATTACTTGGATCAGATCAGAGAAATAATTCAATTAAACCTATTTTTAAAATTGTGATAAACTATTCTATTTTTGTGTTATTCCAAAGCAGCCCTATCCTATCGGAAGATGCCCTCTAAATGCAGCATGAATCCTTTTTTAACTTGTCATATCCAAAGAGCAAGGACAACAATTCTGCTGGCTTTCAAAATTAAGCCTTTGGGACCAAACACTGCTGTCTTTCTCCATGAGAAGTCCCCATGGCTTTCAGTCCATCAACATGTCCAATACCCAAGACAAGCAATTAAAAACACGAAACAGTTTAAAACTAAGGCACAAGTTATAAAAATGCAGTATACCTTTGAGAACCAGGCAAAATATTTGTTATTGTAACTTTCCCATCTTGCCAAAATATTTGTTATCTCAGAGGCAGCACTTTTCAAATCCACACTCAATGGCATCCATAAGTTAGTCCCACTGGTGTCAAGCTGGCAATAACAAGTGCAGTAGTACTCTGGGAATCCAGAATAGGACTACAATAAACATGTAGACCCAGAACACAAAAAAAAAAAAAATGAAGAAGAGCTTCAGGTGGTGCTAAGAAATATGTATTTATGTTACAAATATAAAGTTTGTTTCCATTGTCTTCCTTCAGGTTAAAAAAAAAACTCTGAGATTTTTCATGCAATATGAAACATTTCCTAATCAGAATGGTATTCTTAACTGCAAAAATAATTTAATCCTTATTTTTTGTTATTGTTGTATAAATAGTAGAGTTCTTGATT
The DNA here is from genome assembly GCF_001522545.3 of Parus major. NCBI lineage: Eukaryota > Metazoa > Chordata > Aves > Passeriformes > Paridae > Parus > Parus major. Next base: position 105,319,548 of record NC_031770.1, read on the forward strand.
TACTAATTCTTTCTGACACTTAGCAGTTGCCTACCAAATAATTACATTTTTTCAGTCAGAGTGTGTGCTGGTTTTGCATTGGTTGGCATTTAGTGTGGATGGAGGAAACACCAAGGAGATGAACTTTCTGGGAGAGGCTGCTAGGAGCCTCCTCTGTGCCCGGTAAGGACCAGTGGCTGGCTGGCTCTGGGAACTGACAAAAGCTAAAACCATTTAGAAGCTAGATCCGCCTCTGTGAAATCCACATTTTAAAAACGGGCAAGCCTGGGAAATCTCTTTCTTGCTTCCAGCCTTGAAAGGTAACTGGGCTCTGGTCGGGCTGGCCCCACTCCGCTGCGGCCTGCGTGGCCTGAGCTGGGTACCAGCAGTGGCCGGGCAGGGGATGGGAGGCTGCGGGGCCCCGGCTGAAGCTGGGCCAGTTCACAGTGAAGCTGGGCCAGTTCACAGTGAAGCTGGGCCAGTTCACAGCTGCTGACATCTCACTGACACCAAGCCCTGTCCCCTCTGCCAGCCCGTGCCAAGCCGGGGTCCATTGGGCTCCAGGAGTGGCTCTGGGCCGGGCCAGGCCCTCTCTGCCATGGCTCCCTCCCCAGCAGCTGCTGGGCCAGAGGGGCAAAGCGCGGCCTGAAATCCATCACTGTGACTGCTGCGGCCACTGCAGAAAACCATCACCACTATCTGCAGGCCTGGGAGAGATACTAACCCTTTCACTGCACAGATGAGACCTGCAGACCTCAACCCTCCCCTCAGGTGAGAGAAAAGGATAGAGTGAGGACACGTAGAAGACTACATGAAGACACTAAGGTCAGCAAAGAAAGAGTCAAATTCCAGATGGAAGGAGAATGAGGAGATGAGTATTAGGCTGAAAATTCTTTTGGTAAGGCTGTGAAGATGAACTATGATACACTACAATATCCCCTTTAATTCATGAGGAAGGATGGGGGGATGGAATGTTCAAACTGTAGATGTGAGCAGAGGCATCCATGATGAAGCAAAGCAGATGTTGAAGGAATTGTGATCCCATAAGAAGCTTGACCAGAGAAAGTGATGAGAGTGATGAAGACTCTTTTCCCCCAGGGAGAGAAGAAGACCTCTGTTCCCAGAGATGATCATAGAGATAGATGAAGAGAACCTTTGCTTTTGAACAGCTCATCCTTAAAATAACACCCCATAAGTTGATATGGCCCATTAACTTAGCTGTGGGAAGGCTGTGAAAATGCGAGGAGTTTCATGATTGCAGATTTTTTCCCAGGCAGCTGCTATTTGTGGAAATGAAAGGCCACGAGAGAACTGTTTCTTGTGGAGAAGTCTCCATGGTATGGCAAGAGAAAACTCCTCTTCCTACGAGAACTGATGAAAAACTATTGTAGAAGTTGTAACTGATTGAAAATCCCATGTTTTGTCTCTACGTTGTCAGTTGGGAAAGAAAAGCTGGGCAGGGAAGGAGAAATGTTCTGAAGGTTTTATTCTGATTCTTCATATTCTTTTAGTTCTGTTAATAAAATTTTCTTCATACCTTTTAAGTTTTGAGCCTGTTTTGCCTTCCTCCTAATAGATATTTCACAGCAGGGAATGAATAAATAATTCTAGTAGGTGCACTGGTGATTTTAGCCAGTGCTAAACCAATTACATTTGTTTGGTGCGTTGGCCAGAAAACTCAAATTGGCGAGCCTAAGCCACTACAGAGTGTTTATGGATATATGGACTTCTTAAATTAAGATTTCTAGAACTGGGGCCCATTCTAAATTAAATTGATAAAAGAGAAAATTCCTACTAACCTAATAATGTGAGGACAGCTCTGAACCATATAGAGGGTATCTTAGGAGGAGATAGGATGTGATGCAGCCCTGATTTTGCGTGCAGCATATCATCTGAGGTGTCCAAAGTAATCACTGCTATTTTTTGTTTAAAAGCAGCAGTAAAACCCTGCTTTCAGAAAGGGCCTATGAAAATTTAAGGAAGTGACTTACTTGTTTATTTGCATCACTGGCTAAAGAGCAGTTTTCCCTGCAGGCTATAAGCCCATACATTTGCGTCCTGCCTAAAATCCCATTGCTTTCAGATGGGATTTACGGATCAGCATGGATGAAGGTGTCCTTGACTGTCAGAGCAAGGTGGTCTTCCTCCTCTCGTGTCTCTGTGGGGAAGAAAAGAGATACATGCAGAAATTAAAGGTGCTATGGAAATTTCCAAAGGAAAAGAGTTGTGGAGTGGCCTCTGTTGTATGTCCTCTCCTTCATTTTGTACCGGCACCGATCAATGGACTCATTGCCTGCTGTAATTCCCTGCAGTCATTACTTCACAGGTGAGTAATTTATGGCTTTGTAAAGGGCTCTGGGATGTTTGATTATGTCAAAGGTGTTATTGAAGTTCAGATTGTAGTTGTATCCTAAATAGGATGAGATTACCACAGGGAGTTATATCATTACTTTCGCTAATTATTTACAACATGGTGCCAATCACACTGTAGGCACAGTTGCAGCAAAAGAAGAGATGGTTCTGTGTAGGTGAGCACAAACCCTATTAGGTGATAAGCTATCCAAAGCAGTGCATGGCATTGACCTCCAGTGGCAGAGGAAATGATAGGTAGAACAAGGAAATCCAACATCAAAGACATTAACCTGAGCTTCAACAGGAAGGGTTAATTTTTGGTATGCAAATTTCCCAGTCCTCATCTGACCCAAGCTCCCTGTCTCATGGGATTGTAGACTAAGGGATGGGACAGAGTATGCCAGAGCCACAGGATCAAAGGGTGGCTGTAGAATAATTTTAAACCTGCTGTATAAATGTTTGCCTATGGGGACAAATATAGCAATTGTGGGGGGGAAGTGTCCTGTGTATGAAGGGAGAAATTTCACAGCCTTCCAGCTAACGTGGCAAGGAAAAAGAATGAGACATGATTATTCCTCACAGGACTCAAGTTCTTATCCCTACAGAGTCTTCAGTCAGAGTAGGAAAGCTCATACCACACAGTAATAGTTTTCCAGTGTGTCTGTAAGCGAGCTGGGTCCCAGAGGATTACAAGTGTGACAGCATCCTTTGATCCAGCCCCAATGACAGAGACAGGGGAAAGCAGTAAAATTTTCTTTTTAGTGGCATGCTACAATGATGTAAGAGCTCCTTTTTCCCTCAGAGGGCTCACATTAGTGTTTTCTCTGTCCTGAGAGTAAATCATGCCATTTAGCCACAGTCTATAGCAGGACTCCAACACCCCCTTTCTGAGCTCTCACACCCTCACCTTCACCTTCCCTGCCTGATGAGAGCATCCCAAATTTGCTAAGTGAGCTACAAAGTCCAGTTCACTCTTTACTGTGGACCTTCCTGTCTTCTACTAGGTCTACACAATTCCACCTTTATGAAGCTTCTATTTCTCTATCCATGGGAGGGACAAAGTACAAACAAGTATTCAGAGGGACGTCAGCAACAGCACTGTCACTGGGGACAGATTCACAAAGTGTCTTAGGCATCGTGACACCCACAACACTGTGGTATTTAATAGTGAGGCACTGTGCTCCAGAACTCATCAGAGCTTAAGAGGTATCTTAATCTTCCCTTTCATTATTTAGTAAATAATTATTTGATATTTGATAGCTCACGATTCACAGAAAACAAATCTCTCCAGAGTCAGGGGGAAAGTAATTCTACTGTGTTTATTCTGCATATTGCCTAGCCTTTACTTTTGATTGTGAGAACATGATTTGAAGAATTACTCACTGAATCTGGAAGAATTACTGGTTTCAGCATTCTGACTGAAGAAAAGGAAAATCTTCTAGGCTACTAAAAATTAGAGGGTGCTGTTGAATGCATAAGAAAGGACTTTGCCAAAATGTAACTATAAAGTGTGTTGGAGATTATATTAAAGTCACTGTGAAGAATCAGATGGGTAAGAATTGGAATGAAACTTCTGTAAATATTTTTCAGTGTTAAATCTTACTTTCCTGCACACAAAGGGCAGAATACTTTTATTTCTGTCCTACAATTAGGGAACTATACTTGGGGGGGCAGTGGAGTTCCAGGTTGGAATGTGAAATGCCTAGGCAGTGTCCTTGGATGGTCAAGAAAAGAATGAAAAAGCAAACCTGACATGTGATGGATGTGTTTTTAAGACACGCAACAGGTCAGCATCAATGAAATGCAGAGGCAGAGAAAAGCATCTGTTATTTTTTCAGGAAAGAACCTGTTATGTTTGTTTTGGCCATCAGACCTGAGTAGTAATTATTACCTGACTATTAAATATCAGCTTATTTGAGAGAATGTCCATTGCTAGAAATTATAATTGGATGCACTAATAAACCAGAGGACTGGCATTCTTTTCAGAGTTTAGCCAAAGAAAAATCATACATAAAATAAGACAAGAGCAAGGAAAGCAGAGTTTAAGGAGTCATCAGAACACAGAAAAATGAAACTGAGGAGAAACACCTGTTCTAATGGAGCAAATCCACACCAGTCAGATAAATTCTGAACAATGTCTGGGTCCACCTTCAAAGGCGGTGATCAAAAAAGTATCATAATATCATAGAATGTCCTATGCTGGAAGGGACCCATGAGGGTCATGAAAGTCCAGCGCCTGGCACTGCACAGAAAAGTTCCCAGAACCACACCACATGCCTGAGAAGTAATGTGGGGAAAACAGCTTCAACAAATTAATGGACATTATTCAGAGATTCCAAAAATTGCACTTCATTATTAAACCCTATTAAATCCATGTGTCTATTTTCTTCCAAGAGCATTTGCCCCAAATTGATCAAAGTTTCTGAGAATCAGGGATCTGAAAATGGTTATGCTTGAATGACTTCTACATTCAGGGATTCAGAAGTCATCCCAGAGGCCTCAGGAAGAAGAACTGATAAAATATGTAGAAGAACAAAGTTTCCCAGAAGGGCTGGTGACAGAGACAGCAGGTAAGGAAAATCTCAGTCAGAATTGCACTGGGAGATAAATACAGCAGCCTGTTGAGCTGCCAGCCCAAAACTTTGTAACTGGTGTAGAGCTGGCAGGATTCTGGGTTAGCTGATCAAAAAGAAATCAAAATTGAACGTCTTTAAAAAACATTTTTGCTAGAAGGAGGCATTTTGCATCCCCTCCCATAGTCAAGACTATTGATGCATTTACTGTTTATTTGTTGAATTGAGCAGAAATAACAGCAAATTACCAGTGTCTGTGAGGGAATCAAATACCAAAGATTCATCACTTAGTTCATTAGTCAGGCATGGGCTGTGTCTACACAGTGTTTTGCTGGCAGAAGCTCTCTCAGTGTACTCACCCTGTGAGCTCTTATTTGGGAGCCAGAAGTTGTATTTACCCCCCCTAGTTGAGCCTGAGAAAATGAACCTTGCCTCCCTGGAGGCCTTATCAGCTGGAGCACACCCCAGCCTCTACCATGGCTGCCCTACTGCATCCAAGCACACATGGAGATCATCCGTGTCCTTCTGTAAAATCCTCATGGATGCGTGTATTGAGACTTTTGTGTCAGGAGTTAAGAAGCAGTAGGAACAGGCTGAAAGGATCTGTAGGTCCAGTGATACATCCCAGAATCATTTGCTGCTCTGCTTAAGCCAGATGGGCAGCACAGACAGGTTGCATCTACAAACAGGGTAAAAACACTGACATATTCCAACCAGTGTCATAGAACTGCACTTATAAAGGATCAATGTTTCGTAGTCAAAAAACTGTTTTTATGCCAGTTTTGAAAGGCTCAGTAACAGCAAGGGAAGAGTTGGAGGTGGCTGTCATTCATTGTTATGATTCAGAGTCACAGAACATTGAATGATCATAGATTAGCAGAGAAAAATTACTGATGGGCATGCATTTTCACTCAGCCTCCCTAAAATCCTCTCTTGAAAATCTGATTTATGATGGGTGACCTTAACTTCAAGGATATTTTCTGTCCAACTGGTTCAGTTTGTTACTGAAAAGAAAGGTGGGAGCTGTACACCATAACACAGATATCTAAAACTCAGAAGTGTTAAGTCTGACTTTGGTACCTCAGGGGAGAATTCAGCAGTTCCATTAGCCATTAGGCAGTTCATCCCAACCTAAAAGAGATCTCTAAGATAAATCAATTAAATCACCCCCTAGTAGTGTTTATTTCTCTCATTCAAAAATTTTAGTGTGGTTTGCTGAAATTTAGGAGTTTAAACCTGAGAAATCTAAAAGAAGAGAGGAACCCCATTCCTGGTTCTTTAACATGATTCCACAAGTTTCTTTCTTACAATGAGAAAGCCAGTGTTTTAAAATGAGATTTGAAATATTAATAAATTATATCTAACATGGGTAAATAGAAAATAAATGAATTGTGAACAACTTAAAATATAGGTCACTTCTCAGAAAGTTAGTTGAACAACTTTAATGTTAAGCATAGCTAGGGCTTCAGGAAATGAGGATTTGTGTTCACAGGTATTAGGAGGAAAGGTGATATTAGGGCAGCTGTAAGTTTTGTTTCAGGAGACAAAGATGGAAAAATTCTCAACAGTGATATAGGAAAGAACCATTTTTCATAAATACACTGATATAAAAAAAAAAGAAGTACTCTATACTCCTAACTAAACTTCATCTCTATCTAAAATACTAGCAAAACGTAAAAATAAAAAGTTTTAACACATTTATACGTTAGATCCAAACTTTTTTTTTTTAAGAGCTGGATAATATTTCTAGTTTTATTTTAATTTTTAAAAGATTTTAGAATGAGATACTGAAATTTTATAGAAAACAAAGTAATTCCAATGTTTAATAAGGGGTAAAAGAAATAACCTAGGGGCCATTGAAAAATTTCTCTGATGTGCCTGGAACAGTTAAATGAGGATTCTATCAACAAACAGCAGCTAAACATATAATTTATGCCACTCAACATGGTTTTGTAGAAAGTAAATCTTGTCAAACAAACACTGTTTTTTTATGACAGGATTATAGGCCCTGCTCATAAAGGTGAATGTGTTGGCACTGCGTTCTTCATTTTTAAGGCATTTGACTTAGTGCTACAAAACACTTTGGTTTAAAAACAAACTTGAATTGTGCAGAACTAACATGCTGTACATTAGATAAAATTAAAATATCTCACAGTGTTCAGAAAGTGGTAATAAAGAAATCAGTGAGCACTAGTGCTTCTACAAGCTTCCCCAAAATATCCATTGCTCCATTTATAGAAGGAGCAATGGACTAGAAAGAGCATGTGAACAAAACAGAGCAGGGTAGTAGGTAGCAAAGATGATGCTCTGGTGCAGAACTGCCTGAAAAGTCTGCTAAAACAGTTAAATTCCAAGAAAATTATTTGAAGGACACTCAAATGCAGAACAATGCATCTGGGGACCAGGAATACAGAAGAGAGTGAGACTCTCTTTTGGAAAGCAGTAGTTCAGGAATGGGCTCATGAGTCATTGTGGATAATCATCTCAAAATAGGCTCTCAAAGTAATGCTTTGACAAAATGGTAAATATGATCCTTGGTTATATAAAATGTGATTGTTAAATAGAAGTAGGGAAGTGTTACTGATGTTCTAAAACTTCCACTACCATAAGACACCTTGGTCTGGACTCAAATCTAGAAAAACATAGAAATCAAAAAGACATTTTAAAAAAATCCATCTTAAACCTGAGACAGGAAAATAAATATAAAGATGTGAGTCTTTAAGAGTTCAACTTAATTTAACAGAGAAAGCTGAAAGCTGACTTGAGGTGTTTGTACAGATCCTCACACGTGAAAACACCATCCAGTAGTATGGTTGTCAAACCTGCTGACAAAATCATAATTAGACATAATGACTGGAAGCTGCAGTTAGAAAATTTAACCTTGAAATAGGACACAACATAGAAAATTCAACAAGACAAAACATAGAAAATGAAATTTTACAAGGTACCAGCTCACAATTAGTCTGAGTTGTTAAGATGGGTTTAAATAGTTTTCTGAAATAGGTGGTACAATTCAGCTTTTCAGAGAAATTGCATCTCCAGTGTGAGGAAGGGTTTAGATTAGACAGTCGTAGGCCATCCTTCTGGCCTTGAAATCTGTCAAACCAAGAATATCATCTTCTCTATCCCCAATACTTATGTGCCATAGGATAACCAGGATTACCTATGTTACTCAGCATAATCACTGTGTGGGTAGGTATGCACGTCACCAATGACTGTATTCAAATATCATACCTCAGGGTTTCAGTCAACTGTCCAATAGAACCCAGGAACATTTATTTAAGTAATGCTACACTGGTTAGATGTAATCTGTTTGCACTTGGTGAAAGGGGAAATTTGATTTTGTGTCTGTGTGTTTAACAGCGAAACCATTACCTTTCTCTGTTAAGCTCAACAGACTACAAATCACCTATTTTCTTTACTCTTCTACTTATCTTCTAGGGCATTCAGCTCCTTCTGAAAGTCATAGTGCTTTTCAATCGCTAGGTAAACATCTATGCATTTATTTTTAACAGGTATAGCTACTCCAAGGCACCCTTCTCTCACTTGTGGCATAATCATCCATGTTTATTACACAAGAACAGTGAAAACACAGGTGTTGTGTTTCAAAACTTATGGTTTAGTCCATCCCCAAATAGAAATAAAAGTACAATAAGTTTATTTCTCTGAAATTCTGGAAATAAGCATTTACTGTAGGATCTCAGAAAAGGAATTTTTGTATCTGTAACTACCACAGAGGACATCCAGGCTGAACTGGGCTCCAGCAGGCATCTTCGCTGCCTGCAGGCTGTGCTTACACAGGTACCTGTGCAGAACCATTGTTTTCCATGTGCTAGCACAGGTGCTTTGTGCTTGGAATACCATTAACATTAGCAGAAAAGAGATGCCACCTATCATCTCTCAGTTGGCTCTGCAAGACTAATAGGCAATCCAACTTCTTTTTAAACACTGTAGTAAGAAGACATGACTCTAAACACACACAGCAGGCAGAAGCATTGGGTAGGAAGGTGCTGCTTTCAGCCATTCTTCAGTGAAACACCATCTGCTACAACATATGCAAGTGCAGTTACACATCCAGTTACAGGAGGTGAGAAGGGTAATTTTCAGCCTGAGAAGGATGAGTTCTGCGTGCTCATCTCCTTTCACCACGCCTTACCCATTAGCACCAGAGTCAATCCGCTGGAAAAAGAAGGATCACCACCATTTTCCGTCTCCCCCTAATGGAAAAGAAGACTCCAATCCCTTGCTCTGTACATAATGGTGCAGGTAGTTTCTAGATGTAGATTAAAAAAGTTCATTTCAAAAGTCCCAAATACGTGGAAGAATTTGAGAGTAGAAGAAATTCAAAATGAGACTAGAACCGTCAAAAAGAAAATTAATATATAGAATTTACACATAAAAATTTAATGAGCCCAAGCTTCCAGTTTTCTTTATTTGAATATTTTGACAGATACATTATTAACACTAACCTTATTTTCCTAGCTGAAAAGTTAACATAAACAGAAACACAAAACTTCTAATGTGTGCCAAAAAATAAAAAAAAATTAAAAAAAAAATTAAAAAATAGAAGTTACGGCTTGGAGACCCTTTCTTTGTATGGAAACACTAGACTATAATTTAATTTTAAAAGAAACTAAAAAAACCCTCATTTTCTCAACCTGACAAATCTCCTCAAAAAAATTATTTCCTCACTGATTACAGAAGCAGACAATTGGTGCCCAAACAATTAAAGAAGGTTGTATTGTCAGCAAGTTGATCATAGTGTCTCTTAGCAACCATATTTTATTTACAAGTAACAATACTTCTTCAGAAGCCTGTCACATTTAATGACAAGTGTTTGTGGGGGAAGGACTGGAATATGTATGTGCAGCTCCCAGCTCTGGTGATGAGCAGCTTGTGAGGAGGACAGAGCTTGTGAGGAGTACCTGCTGCTAGCCAGGTACTGATGGTAGCAGAGAAACCTCTGGGGAGGTGAGGCAAGGCCTTGCACAGAACAGGGACTTGCCCTGCTGGTTGTCTGTGCCCACTCTGGTTGGTGCTTTTGACCCTGTGAGTCCAGAGGTTCCTCTCCCTTAGACTTCTCCCTCTGGGCTTCTTAAAAATTTACCAGATAGTCAAGGAATTTGGGGATCAGAACATTCTTGCTTCTTCGCCCTTGGAGCTCTCCAAGTATTTTCACAGCAGGCAACAGGGGGACAGCTCTACATCTTCCATGCTTTCACATCACTGTCAGCAGCAACAATCAGCGCTCACATCACCTGTTAAATATAAAATATAGTGTCTGGAAAAGTCTATTTCACTCCAAATCAGTTTTCTTTTGCACTTGTAAAACAGTGCATACTGGTCATCTCCATGTTGAATACCAATACTTTGGGATATTTTAGAGATAATTTCTAGATAAAAGGTGCAATTGTCTGAAAAAGAGAGAGAAAAGCAGAACATTTTGTTCTTTACTGTGAAGCCATTTTGCAGCGAAACTGTACAAGGATCAGTAGAGGTACCTAAGTCTGTTCAGTTTTCTTTTTCTATGATCAGCCATAGTGATAGGAAGGACTGCATAACCCAGTAAAAGTCACCTCAGCTCATGTTGATCTATTACAATATATTATCCCTATTCATGAACATCACAAGATGCTTCAGAGAAAGCTTTAAGAAAAGATAAAAATAATCTGCTTCCATAAAGATCTCAGCCTAATCCCTTGGAGTTAGAGTCAGCCTTAAATCTTTAAGCATGAGCTTATGTTTTTCCTTCCAGAAATGGTGGTAGTAAGAGCTTGTATTCTAGTTGTCCTTGTTATTTATCTCTTAAAATCCTAGGAGTTCTACCCTCAAATGTTGGGTTGCTTGTCTGGTCCCTTTTCTTACCCATTTTGATATAATCACTTTACATTTCAACAAATATCATTATTCATGAGATATGGGTAACAACAAGCAGGTTGAATAATCACATCAAAGCATGTACTAGTAACACATCTGTGAACTGTATGAGGTGCTTTTGTTTGAAGAACTCATGTGCGATATACACATTAGAAGAACAGTCTTCACAACTCCATAGCAAGAGGCTTGTAGAAAGAGTGGAACACTGAAGCCAAAGTAGAGTTCCAACAGCTCTTTTGTTCACAAAAACCTTTGCAGGCTTTCAGAGACATATTCCCCTCACAGAAGGAAGTTTGAAAGAGAAGAAGAGTGGCTATTTTTTAATTATTCTTGTCTGAACTCACCTTTTTTTTTTCTTTTTTTTTTTTTATTTTCTACCCTTTCATGGGAGAATAAAAATGGAAGTGAGAATAAAATTTCTGGATGAGTCCAAATCAAAAAAAAATTATAAGCCTGGGAATTCAAGCTCATCCTGAAAAGAACTTCCAAAATAACAAATTGCTAGTCCAAATCCACAAAAAATCTTTGTGGTTTAGGCCTGCCCTAAACATATATTCTCATAATTTTAAGCTTTCAGCAACGGCTGGAAAGGAAAGACATTCCATGTAAATCATAAAGACTTGTAAAACTGTCTCTGACCCCTTGGCCTGCTTGAATTAATAAGCAGTAATTGAAAAAAAAAAAAAAAGTGCAGCACCTAAAACAGTTCTGAGAATTCACTCTTGCTTACCAACACAGGGGAACAATTACTATGAAAATACTTCAGAATTATGTCAGATGGTGTCTTCCATTAGCCAGAAAACTGTGGCATCCTCAGTGAAGGAAATGGCAGACAGCAGCAGCAGATTTCTGAAGAGCCTTATATCCTTCTTTAGCTGCAGTCCTACCACAGAGCCTCTCATTTCTGCACTCGTTCCCCAGCCAGTGCTGGGAACACTTTGTAGCTCCACATGGTGAAATAGACATTTATGTTCACTGTACTCCACCATCCACTGGAGGAAAGAAATGCCAAACAGTAACTGCAGATCCCACCCATAGCTAGGCAGCAGTGTCTGCAATCTGCTATGTGCAAAGAATTCAGCTATACCTGGCCCTCATACACACCATTAAAGGGAAATAACAAACCCATTTCACCCTCTCCATCAGAGATCTAAACAGAGACTGATTCACAGCAGAGTTTATTATCCAGCTGCCAACCACTCACCTTTGAAGGATCCTTGTGGCCACCAGTTCTCCTGCACTGGAACTGCAGTAATTATTTCAGAGCAATAGCAATACCTTGCAGGCTTTAGTGTTTTCTCTCTCATAATTTATTTGGCTGTTAATGGTAGTAGTATCGTCAAATAACCAAATGAAAACAAGCAACCAACAGCAAAAACAAACAAGCAAACAAACAAACAAAAAACCCACTAACATTTCAAAGCACAGATAGTGAATGATACTGCCAATGAAATTCAAAAAACATATTAAACAAACCTGGCTGTGGAACATTTTAATAAAATTGAAAGATGAAGTTACATCAGGAAGCTTTGAAGTCTTCCAAGCATACAGCAAAATCTGTTATTTACTATTGCAGCATCAAAAGAAAGATCTACCAATCCACTGTACAGACATCAGGAAGAAAGGCTGTCATGGTCTTTGTTTGCAGTTTGCTTGTTTTTCTTAAAGTCTAAAGGAAGAATCATGACTCTCTATGATATAGCACAGCCCTCATGTTTATTCCAGGTATTTTTGCTTTGAAGATCACTAGGGAATAGGAGTTCTTACATTGACTGCAGACATACATGAGGTTAATATCTTCCTGTTTCTACAAAAAAAGGAAAGGTAGCATGACCACAAATGACAAGAAGTCTAACAAATATTTTTCTGGCATTTCATTGTACATTGACTTTTCAAAATGTCAGCTCTGATTTGAAAATAAGCAATGCTTAAATAAAAATAATTTATCCTTTTAAAGACCATTCTTCTGCAAAAGAATCTAAACTGCAGACATCTCGGGAGTTTGAAGTTCACAGTAATTTCAGCTGAAGTCATAGCTGTTTAACCTTTGGGAGTCAGAACATTTATATAGGTGTCTCAATAAACCATTTGCTTCATTGACCATTGACCAACAACAAATATAGAATCTTAGAATTGCTTAGGTTAAAAGGGGCCTTTAAGATCATCAGGTTCAACCATTAACCCCACACTGACAAGCCCATCACTGAACCATGTCTGTAAGTGCCACATGGACACATCCTTCAACACCTCCAGGGATGGTGACTCCAACACTTCCCTGGGCAGCCTGTTCAAGCACTTGACAACACTTTCAGTAAAGAAATGTTTCTTAATATCCAAGCTAAACCTCCCTTGGCACAACTTAAGGCTATTTCCTCTCATCCTATACCTTGTTTCCTGGGACAAGAGACAAACACTGACCTGGTTACAACCTTCTTTCTCAGAGCTGTAGAGAGTGATGATGTCTCCCCTTGAGACTTGTCTTAGCCTTTTCTCCAGGCTAAACACCCCCAATTCCCTCAGTTTCTCCTCATCAGACTTGTGATCTAGACCCTTTACCAGCTCTGCTGCCCTTCTCTGGACATGCTCTAGTATCTCAGTGTCTTTATTGCAGTGAGGGGTCAAAAACTAGCCACAGGATTTGAGCTAATACCTCACCAGTGCCCAGCACAGGGGACAGTCACTGCCCTGGTCCCACTGACCACACCCAGGTACCATTGGGTCACCTGCTTGGCCACCTGGGCACACCTGGCTCATGTTCAACACCCCCAGGTCCTTTTTCACTGAGCAGCTTTCCAGCCACTCTGCCCCAGCCTTTGGCACTGCAGGGGTTGTTGTGACCCAAGAGCAGGACCCAGGACTTAGCCTGTTTGAACCTCACACCATTGGCCTCAGCCCATCAATCCAGCCTGTTCAGATCCCTTTGTTTATCCCTCTGACCTTTCAGCAGCTCAACACTCAAGCTCAAATTGGTGTTTTCTATATATATGTTAAACATATATTTATAATTACTGTTATCACTTAGAGATATTATTAATCATTATGATAGAGGAGCCACCACAACTGTGCTCATGCTCTCTGGACCTGCCAGAGACCTGCAGGGAAGAGGGAATGGTGCAGGTAAGAAAAAAGGGAGACAGATTGCTGTTAGGTTTTTTTTCCCTGTACCAGGTTTAGACAACAAAACTACAGAAACATAGACTGGTTAGAAGACATTCAAACTGATTATCTAGTTCATTTTTCTTCCTATAACAAGGAGCTACTCTAGCTGTCATATTCCCAAACTATCTTATCCCAGCTTCTGAGCCTGTTCTTTAATACCTCTAAGTGATGAGCATTGTGAAATATTCTTAAGCAACCACAATGCCTACCAATTCTTACTATGAGAAAATGAATACCTTTACCATTCCTAAAATTCTAAGTATAATTCTCTGTCAGCAGCTTGAGATTTATTTCTTGCCTTACTCGTCATGACCATGGGAGGCATTCTTTTTGAAGCTTTTTTTTATGTATTCATACACTGATATAATATCTCCTTTCTATCTTGTGTGTTCTAAGGAACCAAACACCCCACCCTCTGTAGGTTCCCAGGCTTTCCTCATAGCCTCCCAGTGTACTCCCTCCAGCTGGTTCATTTCTAAGAAACCATAATAATGTTATGAAGAAGAATTATATTGCAAATTTTATGGACTATGCTGCCGTTTATAAATCCCAGTGTGATGTTTGACCTCTATGCAGCAGCGTGGTGGGCTGATCCTTGCTGGATGCCAGGTGCCCACCAAAGCCACTCTGTCATTGCCCTCCTCAGCTGGGCAGGGGAGAGAAAATATAATAAAGGTCTCATGGGTTTAGATAAGGGCAGAGAGAAATCACTCACCAGTGACTGTCATGGGCAAAACAGAGCCCACTTGGGGAAATCAGGTTAATTTATTACCAATCAAATCAGAATAGGGCAATGAGAAATAAAACTAAATCTTAAAACACATTCCCACCACCCCTCCCTTCTTCTCAGGCTCAGCTTCACTCCCCATTCCTCTGCCTCTTCATCCCAGCATCTCAGGATGATGGGGAATGGGGCTGTGGTCAGTTCATCACACCTCATCTCTGCTGCTCTTTCCTCCTCAGGGGGAGGACTCCTCACAGTCTTCACCTGCTACAGTGCAGGGTCCCTCCCAAGGAAGTCAGTTCTCTTTAAACTCCTCCAGTTGAGTCCTCTCCAGGGCTACAGGTCTGCACAAGCTGCTCTGGCATGGCTCCACAGGCTGCAGTTCCTTCAGGAACTGTCCCACTGTGGGTACCCCAGATCACCAGTCCTGCCAGCAGGTCAGCCACAATATGAACTCCTTTCTCCATGAAGCCACAAGTGCTGCCAGGAGCCTCTTCCAGCATGGGCTTCCCAAAGGGTGACAGCCACCTCTGGGCTGCAGGTGGATCTCTGCTCCCTTGTGGGCCCCCAGGGGCTGTGCCAGGGGCTGCAGGGTGGCACCTGGAGCACCTCTGCCTCTCTTTCACTGACCTGGGTGCCTGCAGAGCTATTGCTCTCACATCTTCTCGATCCTCTCTCCTGCTGTAGTTGCACAGGTCTTTTTACACTTCTTAAATACATTATCCCAGAGGTGCTGTCTTCTGACAGCTTCTCACAAAAGGCAGTCCTGTAGCCCCCCTGTGTCTGCTACCCAAACCTTGCAAGGTAAAACCAGTACAAACAGCATAATACTCTTAACCTACATTCCTTTTGTGACCCACTGTAATGTCCAAATACTTCTTTGCAAGACTGTTACCTATCTTATCTCTGTCCTTCTTATTGTATTTTCTCAGCTGTTTATCTCCACCTAATAGCAGAACCATGCATTTGTTTTAATTAAATTCTGTCTTGTTTTCAACACTATTTCTCTTAATTGTTGTGATAATTCTGAATTAATTCTTATCTTTCAATCTGTTTGCTGACTTTTTCAGATACATTTCATTTGCAGGTTTAATAAGCATATTCTAGAGACCTGGTATTGGATTATAATGAAAACATTAGTATTGTACATACTAAGCCTAGGCTAGATCCTCAATTCATCATAGCAGTTTGACAGCAAAGCACTGGCAACTGCTCTGAATGCAGCATCCCCAGACACCTTTATCCCCACTCTACAGTAACCCCAGCTTGCCTGTGTTATGTGAGACCCTGAGCAAAGCCTAGCTATGCCATGTCTATACCCTTAAGGCATGTTACTTCACATAAAAAGATTTTGGATTGATCTGATATGATTAAATCCTGACAAATGATTTAACACTCACTGCATACTGCCAACAAATTTACTACTTACTCATCTGGTGCTCTTTTAGGTGCCCTACAAAAGTACTGTTGGATTTCTTTATCTAGCCAGTTCCAACAAAAAAAATTGGCCCATCATTCTACAACCTTCCCTTTTGACTTTTTTTTTTAATTTGTCTTATGTTTGCTCTTTTCCAGTCTTCCAAAACTTGATCCACCTCCACACATTCTCATAATGTACTGAGATACTGCTGGGATTGCTTCAGCTAGGGTTTTCACAAACCTGAGCAGGATTTCATCAAGGTCAGAGAATCAAAAAATCAGACAAGTGTACTCAAAGCAAGCCTTTCTTTCCTTCTTCCTCTTTGTCATTGATGTTAATTGTGATAAGAGTTTGAACACCATTGCCTTCGTAACATGCAGCACAGAAGAGTTGTGATTCAGTCCTTTCAGCACTCTCCTGGGAGAGGCAAGGGATGACCAAACTAAGCTCCTCACAAAGCTCCTGAAATCAGCACACAGGAAATCTCCTTCAGCTCTTTCAGTTTCCGAGGAACCAAGATTGACCCAAACCAGAATCCAACAATAATCCTCAACTCACAGAAGATATTTCAAGATGTGTGAATCTTATTTTCCCTACATTTTTGCTTCCACTCAGAATCATAAAATCACAGAATGGTTTGAGTTGGAAGGAACCCTAAAGTCCATCCAGTTCCAACTCCCCTGCCATGGGCAGAGACACCTTCCACCAGATCAGGTTGCTCAGAGCCTCATCCAACTTGGCCTTGAACATTTCCAGGGATGGGGCACCCACCACAGAATGTGAAATAACAAACAAGCTTAGCTAACTGTTTAGCTCAGGTGGAAAAATTAAGCAGTGCTGATGGCTTGGAACTCAAACTTTTTTTGATGAAAAACTTGTTCATTGTTTTGCAGCAATGTTTTTCAATCTTTGAAAATATCTAAACATTACATATAAAATGATCCATTTAAAGCTAAAATATATTTTAAAAAATCAAATGTCCCAAACATTGGGACTGTTAAGCTTAGGAAATTTCATGCAATTTTTGTTTGTGCATAAGGATGATTATTTTTTGAATGTAACATTTTTTTTTAAGACCTCAGCCTTATTGATTGTGGAAGAGACAATACCTCCAAACATCATGCTAGATCTGATAGTATTCAACTATTTTGATCTAAATATCTTGTAACATTTTATTGAAAGTACAGTGACAAAATTCTGATCCCACCTACAGGGAAGAATTGCTTGTTCTTTGCATTCAAGTTTGACAGATATGCTCCACTGGCATATGGGGAAAATTCCCATTATCTTTAATAAAGGTAAAGCACAAATATTTTAGAAGACAAAGCAACCTCATCTGCTGCAAAAAGTCACAGCAGCAGGTGGGAAGGCACAAAAGTGTTTTTTAGCTACTTCCAGCTTCAAATTTTCATAAAGATAGTAAATCGAGTGAGTTTAAATCCTTTACATCACTATTCACTGAGACAAAGGACTCACTAACACCACCGTCAAGGCCTAAAGTCAGATTGAAATTTTACAACTGTGGAAAGCAGACAAAAAACTGTAGATTTTGTAAAGAATGGCCTGAGATACATCTGGGGAAAAAAAGATAAAGCTATAACTGAGCAAAGAAGTTTAAGGGATTAATGTGCATGGATGTATCATTAAATAAATAGCTATATTGAAATATTTTGAATCAAATCATATTAATTATAGAACTCAGGTTCCTACAATCAGAAAACAATTTAAACACTTTATCATTTCATGACTTGTTGAGTTGTCTAGAATATTTACAAAAATAATTTCTTTCTAACTTCAAGTTCCATGGCTAGGCAGATGTTTTGCACAAATAAAGAAGTTCAACAATCCTACTGAATGGCAGCACAGCAGCCACTCCTCCCAGTTTTATATCATTTGGGTCTCTACTCCTTCATCCACGTCACTGAGGAATCTGTTCAACAATATTGGACCCTTGTATTGACCCTTGGAGTGTACCACCCTCTTTGCTGGATTTTATTAGACAGCTTAGGTATCTCAGTGCTCCACACTTTAGGCTGACCCTACCTTGCTTTCCTAGCTTTTTCCCATTTAATCCATACAACACAGTGTCTGCCATACAGAAGGAAAGATAAAAATAACAGAAATAAGAAAGAAAACTGAGTTGACAGGTTCAAGCACCATCATGTGATCATCCAGACATGGATCAGTGCAGTCCTTGGTATGGCCTTTGCCAACTCGTTATCCTCCTGGCAAAGTCATCACCCAGGAGTTCTCCCAGCTCAAAGATGGTCCCAAAAAGTAGTTTGAAAGTCAAAATTTTGTTATATCTACTGGAAAGTAACATGAGTGTTAAACTGGGTTTATCTAAGTAAAATAATCTGTTCCATGGCATCATGGGCAGAGGATAGCCCCTAACCTAGGCTCTAGTAAAGCCTTGCCCCTAGACAATTGCCACTCTGAATCTCATGACATCTAAACTTCATCGGAGCCTTGAGCATTTGTTCAAATTTCTGTGAAGGAATGCTTAACACCACATATACATGCCTGCAGAAGATTCTGTATTTTCAGTGGCAGTGTAACAAAACCACAAGAAATGTACCATAGAACCCTATTGTGCTTTGCTTCATAGGAAACATTCAATTAATTCTTCTGGAAAAAAAAAAAGGGGTGGGAGGAACTTGTCGAATTTGCTTTCTTGCTGTCTCTCATTCTTTTGGGTTCAATACAGTCAAACAGGTTTTATAACAGGAAGAAATCTCTTCATCCCTTTCTGTTGTGCACATTCACGATGCAGAATGGTGGGGAGGTTTCTTTACACTCCACAACTGAAACTACATGAAAAGGTCATTCCATGTATAACAATACATCAGGAAGACATGAGAGTGGCTGGCAAAAATTTAAAAATCACATATGCAGAAATCTTTTATGGAATATGCACAGGTATTCACTTTGGAAGTGGACACAATATTTCCTACTTTGAATTTTCCTCATCTGATCCTCGTCCTTTCAGCTGAATCAGTAGTTCTGCAATGACATTTGTAGAGTTCCAAAGCAGGGTAAGTATCTATTCAATACCATCAAAGGAACTGATAAAGAGTAGGGAACTTCAGGACATTTTGAAAATGGTTTTACTTGCTTTTTCCTTATCTGGTTTTTAGGTTTTTGGGTTTTTTGGGTTTTTTTTCCTAATTAAGATTTTATTGAGTTTTCCATAATGGAAGACTTTAACAAATCAGCAGAAGTATTATCATATGAATTTTAGCTTAGTAATTTACTGGGGCAAATTCATTTCTTTTTCTTACAGGCCAAGAATCTGTAACTTCAGGTGCAGTCAATCACATCTTTGGGAACATTAAGCAGAGGAAGCAAGAAATGAGAAGCACCAGCATAAATTAGATAAAAAACCTAAACAAAGACTGAAAAGAAGGCTAAATTCAGTTTACCAGCAAAATCTGATGTGCTACGTACACGAAAATTTGAAACTTTAGAAGAATTCATGAGTCAGCCATTCAGGGAATCATACCAGAAAGCTAATGAGTTTATTCTCACATGAGACCCCATGAAAAAGAAATTGGTCTGTGAAAGCAATTCCAGAAAGCCAAACATACCTTAAAGCATTTCCAGCCAACCCATCAGGTCTTCCCAAGAGGAATTAGGAGTGGCTGTTCCAGGGGTAAAGGCTGATTGGCATGCTGGTCAAGTATCCCACCTGTGGAGAGCACTCAGTGCCTGTGGTCGCTTTGCCATCGCAGAATCTTCCCTCCAACACCTACAGAAAGCTCTCTGCAGAGTCCCACCCCAGCACAGCAAAGGCTGGACCAGCTTGGGCTGGTGCGTTTCTGCACATTGAATGGTTTGACTTCATTCAAAGGAATCTGTTCTGCCTTTCCCAGCAGCCCCACTGCCACTAAACTTTTGCATATAACAGGATAGGACAGGAGAAGCCTTACCCAGGCCCAGCACAGGAACAGGGAGAAGCTGCTTTCTCTGTGTCCAGCTGCACAAAACAAACCAGTTCCCTTAGCCCAAGTCCAGTATCTCTGAGTGGGAACTATCTGACTAAGGCTTGGCTCATTCCTACCAGGCAATAGGATGCAGCACCCCATGCTAGATGTCTCCTTCAATATCAGGTAATTGTACCTTTGGGAGTGCTTATTTCTTTCTATCAGCTATAAAGATCTCCAGGTAAATAATTCAGATGTATCTTTCAGCTCCAAACTCTTCAATATAGCTGAGAGAAATGCATGCTGTATGTCCACAAAAAAAAAACCAAAACATTACAATTAATGCCAGTTCGAGTGAGGGGGTTTGTCAATCCTGACAAGGACCCACTCTTAATTTGTCTCACCTTTCTCAGAAAAAATAGAGCTCTATGAGGAAGATTACAGAGGTTATCATCCAACATCAGGCCATGCTGGCAGGTTTCTTGTATAAAGTTTTCAATTTAACATTTTTCATAAGATTTTTTTATATATTCATGTGTGCATATATAAAAAATTAAATATCATAAAAAATTAATAATGAAAAATAAATGAAGGTTTTCCTTGATCTAAAGTTTAGAAACCTGCATTTGGGGAATATTTATTATTTTCTGGAATACATAAGAATTTATATTTGACTGAAGATGAACAATAACAGAGCAAAATCAAGGTTTTAATTAATCACTGAGTGCTTGTCATTTTGACAACTAAAGAATTGGGAAGCTGCAAAGAGCCAAAGTGAAACAACATCAATCATCTGGCTACAATAAATAATTTAATAAAAAAAAAATCACTGAATAACTATGAGGCCTAAGGAGGTAAAATAAAAGAGACAGAGAAGTAAAACAGGAGCATCAGACAAACTATGTACAGCTGACCCTATTTATATTAATACTACACAACAGTCAGTCTCCATCACATCTTTTGCTGTGCAGAATAAAACACCATACTCATTTACCTTGGAGATGAACATCACAGTTTTTAGAAAGAAGAATAAAACAGATTTACAATGGCATTAATATATTAACATGTTTTCTATGAAGTTAATTAGTCTCATCATCAAATAAAGAAAAAGAAAAAAAACCAAATAATTTAGTTGCCATCATGCAGCATCACAGGCAGGTCCAGCACCCTGCTTGGTGCCCATCTCACAGAACCTGCAATCAACCAAAGCCAGCCACAGGGAGCACAGACAAAATTAAGAGTTAACAAGTGCTAAGCAATGAACACAGTGAGGAACAACTTTACATAACCAGCAGTGCTTCACATTAGATTGTTTTCAGAAAACTTCACCTCAATCTTCAGTAGTGGCCAGAATGACAAACAGACTATTAAAACTTAGCAGCATAAGGCAGAGGGTAAAATGGAAAACAGCATTATGCCATCATGGAAACCCACTGTGTGGATAAGAAACCTTTCCATAAGCTATAAAGGGGCAGTGTTTAAGGGCAGTGCTGGAGCAGCTGAGCCCCTGGTCTGACACAGTGGAGCAGTTTTTTTGGTTTCACATTCTGTGAGATTTATTTGGACAGAATGTGGGCCTAAAGCAAGAGTAAACTGCATGTGTTTTATTTCATATATAAGGGCTTATGGGACATGATTGTGTCAGGATAAAAGTGAAAAAGCCAGATAATGTTCTCTTTCCTGTTTTAAAAAAATATATTCTCTCCCCTCTCCCTGGACAGAACATGCTCACACAATAACATTTCCTCTCTCCTTTGCTTAGGGATCAAATAAACTCAAATCCAACTGCACATATAAAAAGTCCCATCACTTTTCTAAAACAGCAAAGGACAAAGCCACTACCAACAACACTGCAGCACTTCAAGAAGACTCCAACAAGGTAGCACAAAGGCAGGACCAACTTTGATTGAGTGGCTTTACAGAGTGCTAGGAAGATCCTGATACATTTTCCTCCATGAGGAAGTTTCACAGTAAAACACTGAAGTCATCCAAAATTATGGCATGCTGCAATCCTGCAGTCAGCCAGTGGCCTTCTCCACAAGAGCTCTTCTCTAGGAGTTCAAATACTCAGGCACCAGGAAGCTTTCAGCAGGCTGCAACATCTGCTGCTCTCAATTCCTGCTCCAAGTCTACAGCTGAATTGGCAGCTGGTCTGGCTTGGCAGGTAGAAGGAGATGGTCGTGAAGGAGGAGTCCTTCCACCCCAGCTGGTTCTTCAGGGGTGGTGTCAGCAGAGCCTTCCTACCTGCAGAGACCTTTCTGAAATTACTATTATGCACCTTCTCTGTCTAATCCAGCCTAATCTTTTTATCTGGGATGTTTTTCCCCTTTGACCTACGGTTGTGATTTAAACACAGTATGGGATGCAGCGCACCTTTCGGCTTTTCTGAGGTTTAGTTAGTTTACCATGATGTGGTAAAGGGGGCTGCAGAGCCAGACTGGGGAGCAGAGCACATGGCCTGGGCTGTGCTGAGGGATGCCATGGATTGGGAGACAGTGAGTGAGCCGTGGATGCCAGCGCTGCAGCTGAGTGGCACAGAGCGAGCTGTCACTCCTGGCAGAGATCATAGGTAGGCACAATAAAATGCTGTGTTGAAAGATTTTCTTGGCTAATTGTTGTTTTGTTTCAGCTAATTACACCTCCTTAAATTGCAGGGTGCAGCACCCCTGCCTGCCCAGCCAGCAGCACTCAGGAATCCCTCTCTGAAGCTGAGCTTGCTGCGCACATTCACTCATTTGGCCGCCTGCTAGCGTGTCAAGCCCTGCGGTCCATTAATCATTTCAACCACTCTTCACTCTACAAAATAACATAATAGACTCCTAAAAATGAGAGATGAAGAGGGCTAGCAGTACCATCCAATCCCTTCCCCTTCCCAGGGAATATTTCCCCAGTCTATTTTTCTTACCTATTTTTTGACGTCTCAAGTTTAGGCCAACAATTCTTCTGCCAGTCCTTCCACTTTGTTAATGACGGGATGATGGATAATAGATTTTGTTTCTGTAACCTCTCCACTTTCTTCAGGGGAACTTTTTGAAATAATCCCATCAGGATTTCTTTCAATCTTAAGTTCAAGGGTTGGCAGTGGGGAAGAGCAACTCATCTCATCCGTATTCTCATGCCACGTTAAACACAAAATGCTTCAGCAGTTTAGTTTCCCCACACGGCTTTCAGCTGCCCTCTGTGCTGCATGGGAAGAACCAAGCCCTCAGGGTAAGGAGTTATTTCTTTTCCTTACCATGCTAACCCTAGGCTCTTCCAAAGCAGAGAGGCTGTTGTCACTGGAGCCCAAATATGACAAATTATGTGTAGATAATTTTCTGATATACCCATCTATCTCCCTAAGTGTGGTGAGACCACCAAAGGAAAATAGCAGGTGATGGACCTGAAAGATACAGAAAGTTATGCCTACTTTTTTACATACATCCCTATGAAACATTATCTTAGAGGCTGGTAAGAAAAAAAATACAACCTCAGTTCCCCACCTCTTTTTTGTGCATTTATTGCTCGGTTAATAGAATGATCAAAACATTCACATGGCAGTGAGCACATTTACATACACAGAATATTATTAAAAGAGTATGTTTTTTCCTCCCTGCAGCATGAAAAAATCAGTAGCTGCTTAACAACCATTGCTATTCCAGGAAAAATCTAGGAGAAATACTTTTCTACACTAGTGTTAACAGGGAAACAACATGCAATATTTTAGACTGGTGTTTTCAAATTAGTTTAGTTGGTTTAGGTACCTTACCCCTCTTGAGTCTCAAGACTCAAGCTGCATCTCACACATAATAGTTACCCCAAAGCTGCTACACATTTAGTACTCCATGGCAAAGGCAAACAGGCTTTGGCTTTCTCAAAGGATGGTACAGAGCAGTTCCCAGCTCCTTCACCAGCTTGTCTCCACACCATTGGGCTGATATACTCCAGTTTTATGTTTTTATGAACAGGATAACAAAGATGGAGATACTCAAGTAGAAAGCAGAGCTATGGCTGTTTTACCTTCAACACATAGAAATATTTTCACAAAAAATCTTGAGAAATAAGGAAATATTCAACATTTACCATGAATAACTATGTCACTCTATGTCCAAGCTTTTTCCTGCATATACAAGAGAAATTATAAAAAGCTTTTAGATCAGCTGTGGGCCTACAACTCCACAGCCTACCTACAAAACACTGTAGGACTTCTTATTCAAAACCAGTGACAGAACTTTATTAGGAAATTTCAGGTTCTTTCAGCCCGGCCCATCTGGAACTGAATGAGTCTACAGGAGGCCACTGAGGTTTTCAACGGGGCTGTAAAACCTCCTCTGTGAGGAAATGCTGAGAGTTGGCTCAATCAGCCTGGAGAAGAGAAGGCTCCAAGTGACTTTATAACACCTTTTAGTATCTAAAGAGGCTATAAGGGAACTGGAGAGGGACTTTTTGCAAGGGTTTGTAGTGAGAGAACAGGGCAGAAATGGCTTTCAATGGAATAAGGTTAGGTTTAGATTGGATATTAGGAAGAAATTCTTTATAGTGAGGGTGGTGAGACACAGGAACATGTTGCCCAGAGAAGTTGTGGCTGCCCCATCCCTGGGAATGTTCAAGGACAGGTTGGATGGGGCTCCCAGGTACCTGGTCTAATGGAAGCTGTCCCTGCCCATGACAGGGAGGTTGAACTTTATGGGGGGATGAACTTTAACTCAATCCATTCTGTGGAAACCAACTCAAACTGTGCTGTGAGTTCCCTCTGCCTCACCATTTACTCTAGTTACAAGAAGTTTGAGCCCAACAAAAATGTTTGATTTTCATAACTCTTTATTGTACTTTATGTCAGGTGATGTGTAGTATTTTTTTAAAATACACCTAATAAATATTTTAATAAATTGCATATTGTTATATTGTAGCATTTAATTTTTAATTATACAATGTAGATTTTATTACCATTTTTATAAAACTGCAGTGCTATAAATTATAAAAGTTAAAATTAAATGTATGTCCTTAAAAACATCCCACAAAATATTTTTTCAGCAAAGGCTTTCAATACATCATCACCTGCTAGTCTAAGTGCATTTTAACATTTAAAGACCCCTTCAAAACCCAGATAACCGAGGAAACTGCATTTCAGATAAACATCCACTCTCAGCTTTCCTGCCTGGCATAAATCTTAATATCACACAAATGTCTTTCACTGTAAATGTATAAACAACAGACCACCACATAAATGTAAGTAAGACAAAAGAGTCAAACTTGGATGCCTTAAACTTAATATCAGCATCCACATTTAAGTAAATGGACCATAATATTCAGAGTGATAATATTCTATGTGCAACTCCTACTGCCTTCTGTCAGCAGAGAGAGAGAGAGGCAAGGACAAGAATCAAAGGGGAGAAAGAAAAGACAGGTATATGAGTTTTCCAGAGAGAGGTTGGATTTATGAACACAGTTATTACAGTACAGTAAATAAGACCCTACTGTGTGATTTTCTGTCTGTACAATCTAGTTGTCCTCTTAAAATGTGCTAAATATAGAGTAAATGTACCAGCAAAAAGAAAATGAATTGATAGGCAAATAAGCACAGCAGTAGTTCGCAAGGAATGTAAAAAATAAAACTCCTTAAGAGCTCTTCAAAACATATTGCTATTTTTTTTCTCACTCTGAAGCCTGTCTGGGAACCACTTGCTCAGCTCACAAGGGATTAGAAGGGAAGAGGTGCACAGGGGATTGTGCAATTTTTGTCAGCCCGGAATCAGCACGAGCATCTCCTGACCTGAAACCAAGCAGAGGTCTGACTTCAGCCCAGTCCCACACTGGCCTTCGTTCAGCTCCAGGCTGGATTTGCCAACAGCAGCCCCAGGCACACAGATGACTTTGTCCCACATCACAGTGTGAGGTGACCTGTGTGCAAACAAGACAAACCAGCAGGAGAAGGGCTCCTGCAGCTCTGCAGGAGGGCCTGGCCAGCAGTGGCAAGGTGCCAACTTGACATACATTGATTTATTTTTATTTATCTTCCACATTTACTGAGCTCACCTACCAAAGGGGATGCAGATTTTATCAGTCAAAGAGCCTTTCCTTCGCTTTGCAAAAGGATTTTGCAACAAGAACCTGGAGTACCCATGTCACCTTTTCCTTGTCATCTCCTGTCTGTGTCTGGTGGGGAAAGGAGTTCAAGTGTTTAGTCACTCAGCCTTCCCTGATAGGTCTTTGGGCTGAAGCAGCCCGAGAAAACAGAATAACCTGAGTTATTCATGATCAGATGCTGGCAGAAAGAAAGCAAAGCACTTGTCTGAAAATTTTTGAAAATCCCAAATTAAAAATTTCTTCTCTCTCATCCACAAAAACCCACATTCTTTTAAGACTGCAGAGAGCATGAAATAAAAAATTTACATTCATATCTCAGTTCTTAACCTCCTCCAAGTTTGAACTCAGCCTTTCCAGATCAGAGACAGCTCCAGGTGCTAAGGATAATTGTCCACATTACTAGTACTAGTACTAGGATTAGTTGGAGCTAATGACCAACAGACTAACATGAGCCTTTCTGTAGGGAATATGTTTTCTAGGACAGTATAAAGTAACTTTAATTTCCACCACTTGAATTAAACAACCCTGAAGTTCCTCAGTCTTCAGAGCCATAAATTTGGAGCCAGATGATCTCCTTTTCTGCTTTCATTAATAAAATGAAGATGCATTTCTTTTCTTATTCATGCAGTGATTCCTTGCCACCTGTATAAGCTGTTAGTACAAATGACAATGGCAACATGTCATCACAATTTAGAAAGGTAGAGATCACAGTTCTCCTGAGATGAAATTCACAGCTATGAAAGCCCTTCAGCCATCAATAACAGAGAAAGAAAACAGTGAGATTCTGTAATTATACTCAGAAAATGAAAGAGCGGCCCCTTTTGTAAATCAATGCCACATAACCTGTCAAGAGTCGTTTGCATGTAACCCTATTCTTCCCGAGCCCACAGAGGTTCCCAAGGAAAATACATCAGGGTCTCTTCTGCAGTACATTTAACATTTATGATTCTCAAAGTGTACCTGTGAAAATATAGTCCATTACCATAAGGTAAACAAAATGTAATTGCACCGGCCAATTATAACATCATACAACACTACAGCATTTCATTTTTATCCTTATTAGAGCTATTTCCAAAAGACTCCTGCTCACCTTCCATCCTCCAGCCCAGTCCCTATTATTGTTATTTATGAATCATACTGCAGTAGCAGAGACACAAGACAATATTCTAACTGTTTCTGCTTTTCAATTATGAATATGTGTCACTTTTGCCAATAAGAGAGGCATTTGTGTAACTAGCTCCTGGAACCAGGAATTGCTGCTCAGGCTTATAATTAACTTGGTTCTCTGAGGCACCAGAAGGAGAGCTGCAGTCCAACAGCTCTTTGAAGCAACCCAGACACAGGCAGTATGTGCAGGTCACACAATACATGAGAAAGGGCAGTGAAAGTAGGACACCCTGTTCTCAGATTGATGGGCCTTCAAGGAGCTGTGGACAATGGCAAGGACTGCTGTGCTGCCAGTAAGCTGCTCATGGAGACTCACCTTCAAACTAGAGGCATTTCTGCACCTTCTCCTTGCTGATTTTTTTTTTCTCCTTGTACTTTCCTGGGTCCCTGGTCAGTGACGAACAAGACCAGTACTGTTATTTTCCGTACACACAGGGAGAAGCCCCAGTACCTGAAGCATTTATACAATAATGCAGTCAAAGTTGAGGGTGGTGATGCATGTGGGTGTGCCAAGTCAGCACTTGAAGAGCTTGAAGAGCGCTGACAGCTTCTACAGAGAGGAAACAGGGTGATAAGGACTTCAGAACTTCAGCACCAGGGTTCCCAAATTTCCACTTGCATAAAAGATTATGACACTATTGCCACTGACCTAAGTGTGTTGGTTTTGGCGAGCATTGTGTTAAATTTCTTCACAGTGGCTGGTATGGGGCTGTGTTTTGGATTTGTGCTGAACACAGGGTTGGTAATACAGAGTTGTTCTTTTCTCATTGCTGAGTAGGGAATACACAAGGCCTTTTCTCCTGTTTTCACTGCCATGATGGTGTGGAGATGCAGCCAGGAGAGCTGTCCCCAGCTGGCCAAAGGGATAATCCACACCATGACACCATGCTCAGTGTACAAAGTGGGGAGCAGAAGAGGAATGGGGGGACATTTTCAGTGATGATGTTTGTCTTCCCACGTTGCCATTACATGTGATGGGGCCCTGCTCTTCTGGGGATGGATGAACACCTGCTTGCCCATGGAAAGTGGGGAATTAATTCCTTGTTTTATTTTGGTTGCTTGCAGACCCTTTTCTTTTCTTATTAAACTGTCTTTGTCTCAACTCATGAGTTTTTCCAGCTTTTACCCTTTCAGTTCTCTCCCTTATCCTACTGGTAGGGGAGTGACTACATGGTATTTGTTTGCTGGCTGGGGCTAAACCATGACACTAAGATGACACTCTCCTAACAAAGCAATGTATTGAGCATAAAAAATCCCCTCAAGTGATACCATAAAAGGGCTTTATTATTATGAGACCTGGATAAACAGAAGAACATGAAATACAACAAAGATTTGCAAAGACACAAGTTGCAGCAGCAGAAGTTCTGGTTACGCATTTAGTCTTTTACCCCACGATGGTCAAACACTGTAACTGGTTCCCCAGAGAGGCTGCAAGTGCATCATCTTTGTAGGCAATCAAAACTGAGGACAGAGCCTTGATGAAAGTGCTTTGAACTGGCCCTGATTTGAGCATCAGGGTGAGATGGTGAGAACACGTTATTTATAGTGATCCTTTCCAACCTAAATCATACTGCAGTACTTAAAGACCAGCTGTAAAAGTTTATCATGGAAACATTTTTCTACATCTCTCTGATCCACCAGCATGAGACCCTTACAGATAGGTCAGTGTCTCATGTCTGGTTTCCATGAAGGTCCTTGTCCAGCTGTCCAGACTAACAACATGGCCTTTTAAAAGTCTAGTGCATTGAACATCAGTTTTTGCAGGTTTTTGAACCATTCCTGTAATCTGTGATCTAAAGAAGGAGCAGCCCACAACAGCAATTGATGTTCTAGATAGGAAATAGAAACAGAGACCGACAAATAATTCAAGGACTTTTGACAGGATTCTTAATTCTATTTTCCATCTGGTGTTCATAACCTCTAAATTATAAGCAGCAGATAACAGCACTATCATCTTTGGTGTGAGCAGAGACAAGATGGGTTGGATAAAGTCAAACATCTCTTAGGGGATAGTTTCTCCTTTTGGTTAGCTCTAAGAAATAACTCACCTCTTGTCACTTCAGCTTGGCCCTTCAAAGTCTAGACCCTCCTCAGGTGCAGATGGGTGCCAGGGACCTAAAGCATTTAAACAGCTGGAGTAAATCACCTCATCCTTAGGTACCACAATGCTTCCTTTGTGGGCAATCTCAAAATGATGCCAAAGCTTTTACTTGGCATGTTTGGGAAAGAACATGGGCAGAGTGGGGTTAAAATGAATTTAAAAAAAAAAAAAAAAAGACTTGATAATATAAGTAAAAAACAACAGCAAGAAATTAAACAAAGGGAAAATTAAGATGAACATCACAGAAAATTCAATAGTGAGAACTACTAGAGTGTGTCATAGTCTCCCGTGGGTATTATCTACTGCTTACAATACTTAAAACTAGATTGGACAAAGCAATATCATTCAGGGAACAGTCCTGCACTGAAAAAGGAACAGGCTGCTTTGTCTGACATGTCTTTTCTATGTCTAATTTTGGTGGGTATATGATAACATTATGTATGACTCAGGATCCCTTTTCAACTAAAAACATGTCTGTTACTGACTCTTTGTCCCCCTACTCATTATCCTTTTGTTCACCTCAAGCCTTCTGAAAGCATTAACTACCCAAATCAAAGCACACAGTTTGCATTTACAGATCTACTATTTCTGAAAATATTAGTTATTTTGCATACTGCTTCTCTTCATTTGATTACAAGTAAAAACAATTCCCTTAAAAACATTTAAGATCTATATTTTAGTGTAGCACTATATAAAAAAAAAAAGTAGGAGAGAGAAAATTGCCTTTAGTGACAGGTAATTCACTGGCTACTTGCCTAGAATTCACATGCTACGTTTCATAATGCTCATTTTAAAGTCATAGTAAACTGCACATCTTTTCCTCTGAAAGTTGAATTCAAACATGAGAGGTGATGAGAGGTAATCAATTTTATTGTGACATTAAAAAATAACAACAGTAGTGGTTAGGAAAAAATAAACAGCCTTGAAAATATAAGTGGCTGAATATTTTAGTATATTATTTTGTAAGTTATGTAACATTGCAATGTTGGTGCAGTGTTTCTTTTCATCATCCCACTCCTCTCTCCCCCTTTCAAATGAAATAACAATTCAATAGAATTTTCTTGTGCTAGAAGAACAGCATGCTTAAGAGGAACAGATTTCCTTGACAATCACAGCTCCACAAAGGAGGCTTTCACAAGTAACATAGAAAAAATTGGAAATTTTTCCATGCAGGGAAACAGAAACACATTTAATGGCTTCCTGAACTTTGGTTTGCATCACCACCACACCTGACCTGAATACACAGGCAGCAGTATTGCCCACCCTTTCTTTATCCTGCACCAATGCAAAGTGCTAAGGTATGTCCTGCAGGAGCAGGATGACAGCAGAGCAGATCAGGCCAGGGTATTCCTGAACCTCCCTGCAGCTGCTCCCTGCTGCCAGTCACCCCTGGAGCTGGCACACATAAGGCAGGACAGAGCTTAAGATGTTATGGGCTCCAGAGATGGAAACAAATCCCAGCAGCTCCACAACAAGAAATTCCTAAAGAGAGAGTAAATTAACTCCTCTTCAGGTGACTAAACCAACTTTGGCACAAAGGATATTTTTATCTGTTAGTATTGAATCATTCTTATTACAAGGACAGGAAGAGAAAAATAATTTCCTTCCTGACCTGAAAACACGTGATGCTGTTCTGTCTCACTCAGAGTTTCTGTCTCCTTCCAGCTCTTTCTTTTTTCTGTTCAACTGCCAGGCAGAGAGAGAAAGATCACTAATGAACCACAGCTTCTGTTCAGGTCATTAGCCCTACCAGAGAGAAAGTTAATGAACCCTAGTATATAAAGACAAAATCAAGTTTTCTTTAATAGTTTCCATACCAAGAGCATCATTTTCTGTTAGTGTAATCCCTGGATGATTTAGTTGGATTCTTTTTTTTTTTTTTTTCACTCTCCAGTCTAGTTTTGGAAGAAGTGCAACAGAGAACATCTGGTCATTAAGTGCATACAGATGATATTCAGATGCTGTGGAACAAGCACCAGAGGTAGTCAGAGAGGGAGGGAAAGGTAGGCTACCTTTTACAAGAAAGGTTCTGGGGGAAGTCAGAAATAAAAAGTAACAACTTGCTGAAGCATTGTCCCGCAGTCCAACAGTGACAACAAAACAGTTAAGCACCCACTGAGCCCCTGATGTTCCCTGAGAACATCTCTTTCTCTTTCTGGTCTGCCCCCACTTGTAGACAAACATTCATATACAAATGTCTTGTGCATCCTTATACTTTACCTGAGTGATTTGAAGACTTCAGTGCATTTATCTCTCTCTTTGTAATGGCCCATGGGGATAAGAAAGGGCTATTTCCATTCCATGGCATTATTCATGATTTTCCAAGCAAACAATGATCAGGCAGGATGTATTTTCCCCTAGCTCTCCAGCATCCTAAAAGAACAGTGATTCTTTTCTTCACAGCTCCATCAGGATCAATAGACTGGACTTAACCAGAAGAACTTACCTACTCCCATAAATGTTTTTCTTTTGATGGAAATGTGCTTGAGAAGTTACACAAATAAAAATGGTGGTGATAAGGAAATGGAAGGGTAGAAGAAGAAGCACCTATGAAAGTCCTATGAAAATACGTGTACATTAAATCAAAGCCTAGGAATGTGAGCCAACTGTACCAATGAACCCCTTCCAGTAAGCTTTATGTGACAACTCTTGAACCCAGCAGTCCTACTGGGACACTGTGTGGATTCTTACCCATTTCATGGTTATGAATACTATGCAATTTTTTACATTTATTCATGGAGTAGTTTGAATAATTTCCATGCCACACTAAAACCGGACAAGGTCTATGAAGAAATGAGGTGCCATATAATGTAAAAAATATGGATGGGCATTTTCCAATGTATTTTACTTCCATTTAAATGTTCAGGTTCTTCTGTATTCTATTCCCAGCAAACTCCTTCCTGCAAGACACTTTGGAAGTGAATAGAAGACAAAAGTAAAAGTTTTCATCCAAATGAAGTTTTATTTTTTTTTCATAAATGCTGATTGGAAAGAAAATTACTCCACAACTACCCTCAGCTCCACAGCAATGTGTATATTAAGCACACTGTCCACAAATCCTAATCTCCTGTTACCTGTGTTTCACATCATCATCTACCAGTACTGAATACTGAGGAGATTGCATCCAGTTTTGTGTCAAACATGAAGCCAGATTCACTGCTCCAGCCTACATCTTTGTGTTGGAGAAATGGATGCAGCCTAGCAAAGATAAATGCTGCATCCCTCCCCCAGTTTTTCCTCATTAGGGAGTAGCTTTAAATTATGGAAAAGGAATCAGTATGTTTCCCGACTTGTCCTGGCCCTGAAATGCAGCAGCCTCACTCATAGGCCAATGGGAATTGTGAGGAAGAAATCTGATTTCCTTTTTCCTTCATTACCCGACCATTTGCTTCTCAGCTACTTTTAATAGTAATGAGCAGAAAGATCAGCAAAGACTTGGAAAAGCCTAGCTGGTGCTCTTTGCATGCACGAATCCTTCCACTAGCATTACTTTTCCATCAGTATTTCTCTAGAGTAGATAAGCATGGTATTTTTATCCAAAGGCAATTTACTGGCATAGAAAAAGTACAGCAGACAATGCATTCCTACTCTATTATGCATGAACACCCGGTATGTGCTCAACTTTCCTCTCGATCTTATTTATCGCACTGTCATTAAACCTGTGTCGCTATTACTGTTCTCTAATACACATCACAAAAATGTGTTCTTATCAGGGCTCCTCTCTCATCTGCTGATCTAATAATACACTGCCTCAACATTTTGGTGATTTTAACACAAATAAACAAACACAAAAAGGTTCAGGCACAATATTCTCAGGGAAGTGATGTTCGTGTTTCGGCATAAACAAAAACCTTTCTGTTATTTTCAAGTCAACTTAAAGGTTCAGCACTGCTGAAAGAATCATTCAATAATGCTCAACCAAGGGACCCGGAACCTAATTAAAACTTGTGGTTATGGAGGCCTGGTTGGCAAATATTTGCGAATATTAATGGAATTTTAGCAAGAAAACATTGTACTGGATTGTTTTGAGTCACAAGAAATGTTTGTGGCTGTGTTTAGAGTAGATCTCAAAGAGAAGTGTCCTTTGGCTCTGTCTGACCTGATACTCTGAAAGTGACAGGGAGTCTCCCAAGACACTGAAACTCAACTGACCAGTGAAATCAGCAGGTCAGTGGTGGTGGTTTTGGCTGAGGACAGCAAATATCCTCCAGATCAGAGCCTGATAGATACAGGAGGAGCCACTCCTGATGTGCAGGCCAGATGTAAACCCTGTTTCAGAGGTAGACCAAGCTCAACAGCATTTCAGCCCATTTGGCCCCTACACCCGACAGTCCCAGGCATATTTAATTTATCTGTATAAACAATGCTGAGCTGTGTCTGCTCCACTCTTGTCAGACAAGATGGTGCTTGTCAGGCTTGCCTGAATTTGCTTTAAAAACATTACTTAGTGTCAGGGCTGCACAACCAGGAGAATTTTATCGGGCATCTGAAGATAAAAAGGACACGGGGTTCTGGAGAAGTGTTTAAATAGGGCTCACCATGCTCTTTTATCATTGCATCGTTTGTCAGTGCGGAAGAGGAAGCATGTGAAAAATCATTAGAATGAGCAAGGAGGATGAATAAATTAATTAAATTATCATGAACAAGGCAGCTCATAATCCAGTTGGAGAAGGTGATTATATATCATACTCAGCTAACTAGAAAACAGAGGCAGGAAAGACTCATGGTGGTAACACAAACTCTTCTGATTAAAAAAATAATAATTGTGGGCAGAAAAATGAATTCAGAACAGCATTTTTTTAGCAGAATTTTCCTCAACTAAGCTCTATCAGATCTAATCAGTGCAGCAGATGAGGACAAGCACTGAGTTGTTATTTTACAGGAGGGTGAAGGCATTGTAAACAAGGGGAGTGATATTTTTCACCTTGTTAAGCCCCTTAACAAGCTACCTGATTATATACTGTACCTTTAGAAGGCAGAAGATAGGAACACAGTTGAGTAGGGGACAAAAATCTAGTGGAGGTTGTATTAAGTTTAATGATGTTTGCAGGTATGTGGTAAAAGTGCCAACTCTGCTTTTCAGACCTGAACTCTGGTTATAGTTACAGAAGTGACACTATTAAACTTTTGAGGCACTACATGAATCATATCTCTAGAGCAATATATTATATCAGTAAAAATGGGAATTTCAATTCAGAATGTGACTTTGCTATACCTATCAAACACCCGTTTGGTTTTTGTCGGCCTTCATTTTTCCAAAAGTTACATTTATTTTAGCATTTCAGTACTATTTGAAGAGTACTGACTCAGTCATTGGCATGATGATGTTGGAACATCATGATTACTGAAACTATTAATTCATATGGCCACTAGTAACCCTACTAAAATTAATAACCATGAAAATCAGCATCAGTACCATCCTAGTAGCATCCAAATGATGGTGGCACGTGGTCTGCAGTCTGCTATGCACTGTGTAATGGGTGAAGACCTCCTTAGGTGAATGTTAAGATAGTTAATATATATAAAATTACACATATACAGTAATAAAGCATGTATATGTGTGTGTGTGTGTATATATATATATTATATACATATATATGTATGTATATATGTACATATATATATATAGATGTATAATTCAGCAATTCAGCTTCTACAATTGGGTCCAATTCCACTGAACAACTGTATATTTTCACAATTCTGCAACCCAAGGGCTGGAGGAGCTCAGTCTGTCTATGCATTTCATATAGTCCTTGGTATTTCTGGGAAAAGATTTCTGCCTAATTTCCCTAGATATGGTAGTAAGAGCAAAATATGCACGTGAGGTGTTTTACATGAGATCAGTGTCATCATAGAAAAGTAAGGTCATTCAGTCCCAATCAGGCATCCTACTAAGTAATAGCTTTTTAAAATTCCTGAATCACAATAAAGTCCATATTTTCTATCAGAAGACAGAGCCAGATTCCGAAGGGGATTGCAGCCAGGAGCTTCTGTTAGATTCAGCAGGAAGTGTTTTTGTTGGGTAAGGATTTGGCTTTATAAATTAAAGATACAATAATATTTAGCTGAAAAGGTTTCACAAATCTTGAAACATTTCCAACCATAAGCTCTCTAAAATCATTAATCAAGCAATGAAAACTATGAGACTGGCTTCAAAATAAAGTTTTAAGTAGCTTTTGCAACTTGGTAAACACAGTTCTCTTCCCCCCTGACCAGTTCCTTTACAAGGAGCAGCATTATAAATATACTGTATTTAAAAAATGCATCTGAATGTCTCTTACAACCTTCCAGTTCCTCAGTCTATAAGAAAAAGCATTTTAGTAATCAGCAAAATCTCATTTTATTCTGAAAAAAAGCAGAGTCATCATGTTCTACTGCCTGACAGGATTAGCCCTGCTCTGCGCTATGTCCCAGATTGTTCCCATGCATTTTTGGGGAGAGTATATTTCAAGTAGCGCTCACTGCTTCAAAATTTAGTATTTGAATGAAGCAGATAATCCCTGACTCCTGATAATTATACCACTGTAAACTGCTTTCTTGAGTAATTGTTTTGGCCACTTCTATACAAGTAATCAAGAGACATTCAGAGTTTGAGTCCAAGTGTGGTTCTAAACCTCTCCTCCCATGATACTTGACAGGTACCTCACACTTGGCCACGGTTTTCCCATGACAACTGAACACTCTCACAGACAGCTCCTGGCCACGGTCTGGGGAATAGCACAGACCAGGAATGATTCCTGACAGACAGATAGGGCATCGCCACACAACTTTTTCTGATGAGATTTTTCTTAGTGTGGACATGAGCCAAACTAAGCCAATAAGTCTGCAAGTCACAATTTCCATTGTGTTTTCTTTAGCACTGTCATTAAAGTCATTGAGGCAAATAAACTATCCAGCAGAACAGTCTCATTCTAAGGGAAGAAGTACAAACACTGTAGGTATTGATATAACTATGCACTAGAATGCCAGAGCACTAAACAGTACCTTTAAATATCAAAAACTATTCTTAATTTTGGCATCTTTCAGCAATTAGTACAAAATTCATCTGCTTCCAAAGTATTCAAGTATTTCTTTGGATGAACTTCCACGAATATTAAAGTCACACTAGAGAGAAGCTTTGCCTAAACACCTGCAATTTTCTTCTTCTTTGCTCCTCAGTCCTTCAGTTGTCAAAAAACATCTGGTTGCCATGAGTTTGAAAATAGGAATGTTTCATAACAAAGCTTCCAGTGGCACAGAGAGTCCAAAAACTTTCTGGATAATATTCTCCTTTGTAGATAAGTCGTCTTCCTAAGTACTGTTGCTGCAATTTGTAATCATTAGTTCTCATTCTAACAACTTTGGACACATAGAAAAATTTGTTTAATTTCATCTTAGCAGCGATCATTTATGTGTGGGAAGGCTGTTTTCAGATCATCTCTTTAGCCCCTATCAGTCTTCTCAAGATAAGGCAAACCCATTTTTCCAAGCTTGCAGGCTTATTTTTAAATTTTCATTTCTTTCTTCTGGATATTCTTTAATAGATCCACATCTTGCCTGAAGAGTGGTGTCCTGTCGGAAGCTTATCAGCCCTGAGGAGATGATTACAGCTTGGACACAATATTCCCATTTACAGTGCTCAGAGTAATAGTTGCTTTACTGTAGGAAGTTAAACTTTCCTCACTGAATTATTTTACATGATCATCTTATTTACAACAAATAAATATTTTTTCTTGGTTGGTTATTTTTTCCTGCCTGTTTACTTACCTTTCTGGTTTTGTCCCTACTTACATTGCTTTTCCATTTGCTCTCAGTAACTGAGTATATTTTTCTTCTGTGTGATGACAGCTAAGGGTTCATGTTTTAGAAGATTTCATAGTCTTTCAAAGTCACTATCCCTACCCTGCAGTGATGCGGTGATGGGATAATTATTTCAATAAAATATTTCCATATGACCTTTTATTACACTTGTTTTCCAGCAAACCATTCTGAACAGTCAGCTGAAGACTTCTTCCTTGGAAACTTTATCCCTCTCTCTCTTTGTATGCCTGTGAATCAAGGATTTAGTGTTTAATGCTTCTGGTCACCCAGGTTGCCTTTCACTTTCCTTTCCCCAAGTAGTTCTTTTTCATCAATCATTATCCAACCTATGAGAGTCTTCCTCCTTCCGCTTTCTCTGCTATTAGTATAAACTGTTGTCACCAATAAATTTGAATAAAACCTTGTCTTTTTCCGTTCCTATATTGATTGATGCATGGGTTGTTTAAGTACCCCATCAATACTAATTACTGTGCATAAGACAAGTCTGTGAGTTACAAGCTCCAGTCTCAGGTTTCATTCTGGCACACAGCTTGCTTCCAGAAGCATCAGAGCCCAACAGCAGCTGGATGCTGCTAGTCATCCCAAAAGAGAGTCAATAAGTGCTCTGTTCTTTGTTTTCTCTACGTAAAGGTGAACTTCCAAGACTTTGAACCATCAGACATTCCTCTCCATTTGCATGAAGCAGGTAAAAGTATCTGCAGGGAGCAGAGTATGATGTGCTGACATCAGCTGGATTATTACTGGGGTGTTTCAGGATGAGGAGAGTACAAAGGAGTGAAAGTTATAGAGGGACAGAAGCAGGGAATGGAAGAAGAAACAGAAAACTGAAGAGAGACAAAAGTAAAAAAAAAATAAAAATAAAAGTAAGGCTGTAAGCTCTTCTCTACAGTTTCTGTTCTTTTTGTGTGGGCACACCACTGAAATCTCAGTCCCACTGAGCCTTCCTGAGTCCCAACAGCTTTCACACTGAACCAGCCTTCTTCTGAGATTCCTAGAAACAAGTAATTTCTCTCCGTCATTCTTTTTCCACAGCCCTCATACAAATTAGGCTATGCATCTGTTAATATTTTTAAATGCTTTGGCATCCACAAACATCTGAGTCTGAATCCTCTCTCACCAGCTTGCTGCAGTCTCGAAATGCTGAGTCTGACATATGGCTGGACAGGAGTCCTCAACAAAAAGAGGCTAAAATGAATATAAATATAATTTTGTAGCAGAGAAATGCATTGTGTGTG
Source organism: Parus major (assembly GCF_001522545.3). NCBI lineage: Eukaryota > Metazoa > Chordata > Aves > Passeriformes > Paridae > Parus > Parus major. Next base: position 105,357,924 of record NC_031770.1, read on the forward strand.
GCGTTGAAGAAACAAGCCAAAGATCAGGTCATACATACAAAATTATCTGTGTAGCCTCACATAAATTTGCCCAAAACTACACAGACACATAGGAAATACTGTCAAAAAGCCACCGTACATATTTTTGTGCAGAATTTTTTGCAGGAGGCTGGTTGTTAACACATGACTGCAAGTTGTTCCAGTACGTATGGCAAGAATGAGAAGGATCATATAGTTTGTTTCTCATGTACTTAAAATGCAAGTATTTTAAGTAATTACAGTATTGTAATTTCTCCAGAAGTATATAAATAATGTGAAAGAAAAAAGCAGAGGATACCTATGCCAAATGGAAAACAAGGTAATACAGGAAAGATTTAAAATGCACAGAAGGGAAATTTAATCACAGAGAAACAGAGATTAGAAATAATGGAGCTGGCAGTGAGAAGGGAGGGTAACAAAGGGAGACAAAATATTTTTGGTAAAAATAGTTCTGTCTTTCTAATGTCAGCATCTCACATGTGCTGTCATACAGTAATGAGAGCTGAGGCTACTGTAATGCTGACCCAGCCATAGGAAGATGACTTATAATGAAATTGTATCTGCATATGGAAAGGTGTCACAGCTATCAGCTAAATCTTCAAGGTAAGACAATTTAGAAACTTGAAGTTCAAGAAATTAGGATGGCCAAACTGTTATTAACTGTAGAACTGACTGAAATGGAACAGAAAAATATATTTTGAATCCCATCCATCCCGCTACAAAAAAAATCTGCAAATGATGAAGCAAAATCCACCATACTCCCAAGGGTGGTTTTCTTTCTCTACTACTAGGCTCATTCTTGACCAAGTTGTAAATAAGAGTGGCTTTTTCTGAATATAACCACCAATAAGTTCTACAAACTGATGGATTTCTTTCCACTTGTTGCTATTAGGAGCACCAAAAAAATCTAATTAACAGGTATAGAGAAAAGAATGTTTTTATTCGAGATGTGACCACTCCAGAAAAAATGCAAGTGCCTTGTAGAGACTTCTGCAGTAGAATTTCATGCATTGAATGGGATTTGGGAAGCAGTTTGGACATGTTAGCATGTACATTGTAAAACACTGGGGCAGGCTAACTCAGCCTGATCACATCCAGCACCCACACCTACACATCCAGACCTCTTCTAAGCAGCTTCCTGCTCAAAATTATTGTTCCATCTCTATAGAATCAATAAGTGTAAATGCTCCAGTTACAGGTAGCTCGTGCTGTACATACAAATCTTCGACAATTTCTCAGTTTCTTTAATTTTCAGGGAATCCTGGCAACTGAGAAATGAAGCAGGAGGCAACATAGCCTGGCTGACAATTCCAGGTACGTCCAAGTTTTGTGATTATTTGTGAAAGCTGGAAAAAGCCAAGTTCTAGATCAACAGTCATAAAGTATTCACTTTTGAAAAAAAAATAACACAGAATTATGGCATGATGTGGCATATGTTGAGTTTTAAATTCCAGACCTTTCATAGCAAGGAATTCCTCATTTGCTCCAGAGGAAAAATAGTCTTGAACTAAATCTATACAGTAAATTGGTCAGTGAGTGGCATGGAACACTCATGGAGTTTCTCAGAATGTTAAATTGCTAGAACAGTCCCTGGGACATTGCGGCTCCTGGACAACCAGCCAAGCTCTAACAAACTGGCAGATGCGAACTGGCAGCATGCTGAGATCAGGAATCATTTCCAGCAGATAAGGTGGATGTCACCACCCTGTTTTGGAGGCTAAGAGGGTGTAATGACACAAGCTCTACCAAAGCAAGACTGCTGGCCATCCAGGGAGGATGTGGGAACAGCCACACACACCTGCTAGAATAGAAGTAGCTTCAGAGAGATTTTCTAGCTGATATAGCTGCTAAAGCAAGAGGCAGCTCAAAACCTGCCAGTGCAGTACAGGATGATGTTTGAAGCTTATTCTTTTTTATACCCATACTTAAAAAACCATGAGGCATCCAGCCAAAGAGCAGGAAAATATTTGTCACCATAGCACAAAAATAGTGAATAAAAACCAATGAAAAGTTGATGAGTTTGTCAATAGTCCATTACCTGAGAAATTTTTGTCTAACTGATTCAGCAAACATTTACCACACATTTCCTGTGCATCTTGTTCCTATACTTTCAAGTTTCTTCCCTGTTTTATCTCCTTTCTTAACTTCAAAATAATTTTCTGCCTCTAGACTCTGTTTTTTCAACTCACTCCAATCCTCTTTCTAGAGGATATAAGAGACAAAGTGACATTAGAGTATGGTGGGAGGCAGAGCAAGGCATGACAGAAGATAAAGGGGAGTAGAAGGGAAGCAGAAAGGGAAAACTCATCTTTTAACCATTCTCAGTTTTAAGGGGGTGCCTGAGTGAGCAGTGAAGGGATTTTGCAGGTGTGGCCAGGTACTCTTGACCTTAGATGTTGGGACAAGAAATAGGGATGGAATTGGAAAAATGGAAGAAGATATAGCAATGGATAAGTGTTAGATCCCTGGCAGAAGTTTTATATGTTCAACCAGAAGGATTTATATGGATCCTTGTAGGTTTTCTTGAAATCTACCAATAAACTTCACAGTCACAAGAGGCTACTTTCAAATTACTTGCTATGCAGTGATGTAGCGTCTCTACAGTTTCCTCTGAGTGGAAGTGAATACTGCAACGAAAAATACTGGTTTGAATGAAGTAAAAACCATTGGTCTTTTTCCTGCTCCCAGAATTAAATAGTACATCCCTATTTGTAGTGTCTGCAATGCCTTGAAACAGTCCAGCAAAATGAAAGTAACATGAGAAGAGGAAATAAATCTATACTACCTGCTGTGAGTTACTGGAGTGGAAAGAAAACCCTCTTCATCTGCTTTCCCCCTGAACCATGTGCATCTTCTCATTCGTGTAACAGATGACCCTGAACTCTGCTCTCACCTGACCAGAAGCACAGGCTGCTTCAGGCAGCAGGAAATTACTTTGCAGCCTTTGCTAAGCATTGGCAGATCCTTTGTCAAACACCACATGAAAAAAATGCTGTTACAGTAAAAGGACATGCATTCAACAATTACCCTTAAAATATCCATTTCCCTCTCTTTCTCATTTGGTTTTTTAATTCCTAAAATCGAAAATTACAGACACTTCAAGGATTTTCTGGTTCAGTTTGCTGTTATGAGGTTTGTTCATATTGCAGGATGAAATGCAGAAGTGTGAATACACAAATGATAACTTTTCCCTCATTAGGAAACACCAAGCTCTGTCTACACTCAGAGATGCTTCCCTGCAGAATAGGGACATCCAGAAGATTGACATCCTTTGCTACATAAGTAACTGGTAATTGGCCAAAATGAAAGCAAAATATTCTGCAGAAACCCAGTATTTAAAAATAGAAACAAAAGAAATATTCAATATGCAAATGGACTTCTGTGGAGGAGTATCAGCAAGTCTGTGAACCCTACTTCAGAGTTCATTATTCAGGAGAAAAAGTTATTTCTAAAACTGGGTCTATGAGCAATAGAATAAAGTTCAGGGATGAGTCTTTTTTTTATTTTTTTTTATTGAAACTGCTTCATTAACAGAAATGAAAACTATAATTTTGATGTAACTGGCCCCTGAATACATTATAATCTGAGTAAAATTTCTCAGGTATTCTTAAAAGATTTAGGTATCTATTTTCTATTGACTCCCAGAAAGCATGTAAGTTCTTTGGAAATTTTAGCCAGGATAATCAACAAATATCATTACTAAAACCAGTATCTGCCCAATTTTAGGACTACTGTGAAATAAGTGGAACTCATTAAGCAAATAGGGATTTTTCAAACTGCTATGTAATCTACCCTCTGGCAACACATTCATTAAGAAAGTGGTAGGGGAGGACAGTGCATTTAATGAGTAATAAGTGACTATTCATTATTCTATATACATAAAGTTTTATTTATACTTCAAGTTACAAAAATAAGTAGCTACACTTTTTGGGATACTTCTTGCCTACCCATCCCTCCTGAAGTGTTCAGAGTGCCTTACAAACAACTGTTTCTATAGCATTTCAAGCAGTCTCATGTGGAGATACTCATGTGAACTGCAAAATAAAGAGCAGCAGTTTTGCTGTGCTAGTGCAGGGTTAATTAGTGCATGCAGAGCACTGTGATAATGCCATTAATGTCTTTGTACAGTTTTGCTTTTGGAAGTAAGATATTCTGACCTGACTTGGGTTGTCCACATATCCTGCTGAAAGAAAACAGTCAGATTGAGGTAGATAAACTGGTGTGTCATACATAAAATGTATTATATGCTGCTTTCATTACATTCAGTTGCCATAGACAAAGATCCTGCACTTAGTTTCACCATGGTCTAAGGGAGAAAAAAAGAAAAATCTGGAAAGCAAAATTATTGAAGTCAGTAAGAAATTATTTTACTTAATTAATACGCAGCAAAGGCTGCTGAAGGTAGACATGTTGAGTTTTAATCTGTGTAAACAGATGGTTCAAAAAAGAAATTAATCAGATGATTTCTATGTCCACTAGAAAAAGGACAAGAATTAATTGACTTGAATAGCAGAAAGGGGCATAAGATATTAGGAAGAGCTCTCAAACTGAAAGAATAGTTACACACTTTAGCAGATTACTGAAGGCAGCTCTCAACTCACCATCACTGGAACAAAATAAATAAACATCCATCAGGGCTGATTAAAGAGCAGATGGCTTGGTACTGGGCTGGAATAATCCAACAAGGCTATACACATACTATCTGATATTGAACAGAATGCTTTTGAACAGGAGGAATGAAGCACTGATTTCCCTGAATCAACAGAAAAATTTCTGGCTCCAAGTCCTGACCAGCTTAACACAAATAATTGCCTAAAAGGTTCTGTGTAGTGGGTTCTTCTGTAGTTGTCACAGACAGCAAAATGCCATTGTGCCTTATTAATGAAGTTCCTTTTCCAGCACTTATGTATGAAGTTTTATTCTGTGAAACCATTAGAAAACCTCAGTGGGTTTAGATGAGGTGTTGGTAACACACACAGGTCTTGGGCCCACCACTGAGGACTTGGGTTTGTCATTTGTAGGAGGGAGGCAACTTGCAAGCAAAATAAGGAGGAACAATTTTGAAAATACATGAACAGCTGAGTTTTAACATTTCAGCAATCGGGTTTTTTTCTTTTTAATTAGCTAGCAATAATTTTTCTCCACATCACAAGCACATTTATAACTCAATCAATCTCTGTCTCACATACAGCAGAAATTCTGAAAGAACACACTTGCCAAAGGCTCTAAATACAATGTCTACATTTCTCTTGTCAAACTCATGCATGTGCATGAGAAGGGTTTTGATTTTGTGTAGATTGACAGATTAGTGTACTGATGGTGGCCCATTTATTAACTCATTTAGCCATTTTTTGCACAAATCCATGTATGCTATGATTTTATGATAACACTGTGAGGAAAAGATCTGATCCTCAGGGAAAGGAAGAGCTAATATATATTGACTCCATGTCCATGAGCACCAGAGGGATCAGGACTTAATGCAGAACATAAATTAATCAGAAGCAGTTTTAATTCCATATAAACATGAATAAAATATGTATACAAAGATTTTGTTTCTTCCTTTTAGTTAACACATGTAGACTACAAGCAATAAATCCAATTACACCCTCAGAAAAAGTTACTCTTGTAAGTATTTAGTTAATTTTAGATGGCCACTGAACTCTTGAAAGTACTACTCAGTGAGAATAAAGTAATTCCAAATAATCACTGTAGTCAGCCTGTATTAATATAAATGTGTTATCAATGTATAAATGCTATCTCATTTGAACAGCCAAAAGCATAAGCAAAACATGGCATGGTTTCCATTAAGTCCTAAACTTTATGTTAGCAAATCTGACTTGTCAGCACTTGAATTTGAATTCCAGTATTAAATGATACACCAGCTCTAATTTCTATCTGTAAATACTTTTCCAAGAAGCAAGTTGCTGAAACTAAGAGGAAAGGCTATCTTAATGCCCATACACCAATCCCTGACCTGAAATCAGTTCAGCCAGAACAGAGTATTGGATCGTAAAATTTGGGTATAAGAACTGATAAACTTACCTTTTGCCATTAATAATTCTCCTTCCATATTTCTTACTTTTTAATGTGTTCCCATTTACTTTCCTCTTTGGACATAGCCTGTCTCACTTTCTCCTCCCTTGCTCTAATTTTTCCAATTTTCCTTTCATCTGTTGTGTTTACATTCCCTATTTCTCCTTCATTACCTTAGTCCTACTCATTTCAAAAGTGCAGTCCATTTTACACTTATACCATTATGTAAACCAGACCACTAAGCAGGAGAGCAGGCTAGAAATACAACATGGAAATCCCTGATAAGGCAGGCTAGAATGAATATTTGTATTACTTTTTTTCTTTTATTATAATAAGAAAAATATCTTATTGTGTTACTGAGTACAATGGACAACATTTTGCTAATATACTACACTGGTCACTAATCCGATGTGAAGGTCATGTACACGTCATCTATTAGCTTTTACATAGCTTTCTGTAATAAATTGATAACCCAGCTTCTGAACCAACCTTTTACATCCTAATTCAGTTTATATTGTAATTGAAGACCATTTTGAAAAAGTGAAAAATTAAAATAAAAGAAAGGGAAAAGAGAAAGACGTGCTGATGAGAGTATTGTTTTCCTCTGTCTATTCAGTCTGATTTATTGCAAAGTATTTGCCATTGAAAATCCTATTGTTTTTTCAAGTATTGAAATTTGCTGTATCATTTTCCAGAGGTTTTAAAATTGCATTTGCAAATTTAAAAAGAGAGGCAATAACAATGAACTTCAGCTGTACCACTGTCAAAGAGACACTGTGAATTCCAGGACAGTAGGAAAAATAACACTCCGGGAATGTATGCTCACCTTTAATTTGGAAATCTGTCTGAAATTAAGCATATTAAAGACAGAATTTTAAGCTAGTTTTATCATTCTGAAGTTCACATGCTTTCCTTTATAATATCACCTTTCTGGATATTTTCCACTGTGAAAACAATTTCCATACAAGAAAAATACCGAGTTTAAGAAATGGTTAAGGAGCCTGATAGAACAATTACCTTTGGTGAAATTATACTTTATTGGACTGTTGGTCCAATCCTGTTCAATGTTTGGTAATGAACGATGCTCATCTCTTCTCAAAAAAGCATACACAGATTTCTTCCAAAGAATAAACATTTAGGTACAATCCTCATTACCAGTGCTCTGAAAAATTACCTGCTGCTGTTGTAGCATAAAAAGCATTTTTCAAAGTTTTTTGTTCTTTACTTCAATAATTATTTCAGTTTAAATGATTTTTTTCAAGGCCTTGGTTTTGCTTTTGTATCTCAAAAGAGGTGCTGAAGAAACCAGGGCTTTGTGTGCTGAATTACTTTGAACCCACAAAAGGTCTGAGAGCACTGACAAATGATGCTTAAGTAGTGTAATAAAGATATTTACTGAATATACAACATGGCATTTAGCATGGCAAAGTTTAGAGAACAAGGTATCCAACAATCTCAAAGGCATGAAATAATGCAATATGCATTTTCAAGGCCATTATAAATAAAGCTGTAAAAAAATAATATAATGTGCAACCTATGTTCAACAAAGATCCAGCTAGGCTAGGTCACCATGCTGCTTTGGCTATGTCACCTAAACAAAGAAGAGACCTTAGTCCTGATCCATAAAGAGTTCAGTAAAATACTGATGTCAGATGTAAATGTGATAAATAAAGTAAATAAAATGACATATGAAGAAGTCCAGGAGTTGAACTTTGATGATCCCTGTGGGGCCCTTTCAACTCAGATTCTATGATTCTGTGGTTAGGAAGATGGGAATTAATTCTGTAACTGTGAGGTGAGCAAAGAATTGGCTACTAGGGAAGTATCTAAAGTATTGAAGGGGAAAAAAAAAAAGAAAAGGTAACAAATGTTGTCCTTGGATCAATTTTGTTGATTTTTTGTGTAAATAACCACGGATTAAAAAACAAAAAGTATTCTTTAGATGAAAAGCTAAAAAGTACTGTCAATACTGAAGAGGATTAGGGTATTTCACAGAAAGGACTCCATGGCCCTGAAGATGAGAGTGAGCATAATTAAGTTAAATTAAATTTAAAATAAAAAGAGTAAGGTGATTGGAGACTATGAATAAGAATTTCAGCTATTCACTAGGAGCTTGCCGGTTAGAAGTGACTGGGAAGAGAGACACAGGTGTACAAGCTGATCACAGGATGGCTATAAGCTATCAAGGGGTGGCAGGCATGGGAAAACTCAAATGCCACCCTACAATACATCAGTGAAGGTGTTTCCAGCTCAGATAGAAAAGAATAAATTCTACTATACTAAGCCTCAATGAGAATTCATTTGTAATAGTGTATACAGTTCTGGACATTTACTTTCAAGGAAAATATAAAATGGAATAGGCATAGAGAGGGATCACTGTCATTATCCATTGAGTGGCACAAGGAGCTAATCAGGTGAAAAGAATTCACCTTTCAACACAAAGGGATGTGATTGGTGCCTCTATCTAAACCAGCTCACAAATATGGGAGATAAAGGAGCTATTTATACACAAGGAGAGTGTTTTATACAATAATAAACAGCCATAACCTGAATTGTAATGCAGTAAGAGACAAAAGAGAAGACATTCTGAAATCATCTTCCAGGTAAAGTTCCAGGGATAAAACATGTAGCTACTATATTAATACACAATTTGAAACACTTAAAAAAGTAAATATATGATACTGTGTCCATAAGGTCAGAGGCTTGCATTTGAAGAACAAGAAATCATTTCCAGTTCTGTATTTCCAGGATTCCAAGATTTAGCCCTTTCTGAGGATTCCAATTCTCCCTATGAAGGCATGAGAATATCAATAATAAGGGGATGTATATGATTTTTTAACTTATAAATTTAAGAAGCAGAGAGACATTCAGAATGAAAAGTTCAGCCCTCTTTCTAAATAATGTTTAAATTGTTCAAATTGCCTAAGCTGAACTGTCAGTAAGGACCATGGTCTCTGAAATGTTATGGCAGTCTTCAAGAGGTTCCCTCCCCTGCAGTATCTTGCAGGATTATGGCAGCTACACTCATCCAGACCTCACTGCAATCCACCAAAGTCTTTCAGATTTCAGAAATTTTTTGAATTAGGCTGTAGATATATCTCTCCATTAATGTGTTTATTTAAAAATCAGAAAAATTAATTCAGTCCAAGTTCATAAAAGTGAGAGAGAGAAATCATAAAAGTGTGTGCTGCCTTAATTGTATTTTAACTCAAGCAAATTAAAACCAAGTATTCCAGCATGTCATTCATGGAGAAAATCTTATTCACACGGCTGCTTTATTCATGATGGAGTCTTGCACATATTCAAATTCATCATAATTTTCTTAGTCTGAAGTTCTTATTTCCATGGAATAAATTCGTAATTAACATTTCAGCAGAGGGGCACCTGTTGACACACTAGAAAAGTATTGCAGCTAAGAAGGATTTAAGAATAAATGAAGATATTTTTAAGTGGAAGTGGCTGTTTATTCCCTCCAAAACTCTATCAGAAAGTTACAGTGTATAAACACACTTAATCTCACAGCATACACACATGTAAACACATAAAATAAAAAGGTAAAATAGAATTTTGGCTCTTAGAAGCACTTGTGAAGTAGCAAATGAATAAATAAGTAGAAAAAAGTTTGGTAAATACAAGTAATCTGTAGTTACATTGTGTTTGGAGCTGAAAGCACAGGCAGAGGAGATTAACCTGCCTCAGTACCTTACCTCCGGTAGACTCCCTCAGTGTAAATTACTCCTCAGTTTTATCATGCTGAGCTTCACTTGCTTTCCTTTATAATATCATCTTTCTGGATATTTTCCACTAAGAAAAAAAAATTTCTATGCAAGAAAAATTTTGAGTTTAAGAAATGGTTAGGGAGCCTCACAGAATAATTACCTTTGGTGAAATTATACTTTATTCACTATTGGTCCAAATTAAACCAGCTAACAGAATCACAGAATCATAGAATATCAGGTGGGAAGGGTGTCACAAGGATCACCCAATCCATTCTTTCTTGGCAGGAGCACAGTAAAAACAAGCTACTTTGGTTTGAAAATAAGTTATTAATACATATTCATGTCATCTGAGAACATCCTGTAGAAGAGAAATATGTTAGCTTTTCTCCTAGAGAAATTTTAGCCACAGATCATTCATAAATATTACAGTGCAAAACACTGCCTGGATACTAGCTTATCACTGTTGGAAGCTGAAAGATTATTATCATCTTCTACCAGACCATTGCCAGAAAGGTCAAGTAGTTAAACAGTTATCTCCCCTCAGTATTAGAAAAGGCTGGACCACAACAGATAGTGCAAACTCTCAAAAGGAGGTTTCTGTGCAGTCTTCAATGTAAAAATAAAGTGAGATTATAATGCTAGATTGAAGACATTACAAATAAAACAATAGTGTCTCCCCCAGCACCCCACTCTCAGCTCTCATATTCCAAATTCAGTCACAGCTTCTCTGAAAATGTTTTTAACAGTTTTGGGAACCACGGGGTAAAAAAGAAAGTAATAATTAAAAACAATGCACCTCCCACCACACACACCAAAAAAAAACACTAACAAAAAAAAAATCCTAACCAAACAAAAAAACCAAACAAACTTAAAATGCCTGATTATAAAAAGGAGAGGAAAAGAAGCTGATCAAAAATTACATGTTATTAATTCTGAAATAAGGATCCCTGCATAAGTGCCTGAAAAGCCTCTAAAATGTATTCAGACCCTAATCAGAATTAAAACACTGCTCTCATATTAACTAGGCTAGCTTAAACAGAGACCTACCTACAAAAACCTGCTATGTTAATATGCCTCTAAGTGTTAAAAGTAATGATTTGGCAAACTTAAGAAGACAGAAGATAGAACACTAGGCTTTAAGACTGCCAGATTTATGGCAGTGTTATTACTGCTGGCAGATCACTTTTCTTTTTAAACTGCACCATGTACCAGGTGGAACTGAATCATTCCAGCAGTAGACTCTGCCTGGGTGTTGCACAGGTATTAGCAAATGACAGCAATTTATCAGGAAACATCCCAGGTCTCTGCTGAATCAGAGCTCTGTCTGTCACACTGTGGGACCTCCACATCCCTGCTGCTCACCTGGTGAATTGTAAGGTCTCAATCCTGGTCATTCTTCTCAAAGAAGTCATTGACATTCTTATGTCTATCTTTAGCATCTAGGTCAAACTGCAACTGGGATAATTACATCATGAAGTGCATCTTGTTGTTACCTATTAGTAAATTTTTCTATGTTCATTAACAATCACCCATTTTAGGCTCAGTTCATTTTTTGTCTGGTTTTTCTCTCAGTCAAAATTAGGGCTTATCCTAACAAAAAGTATTAATTTATTCCCTGGGTATGAAAGGATATAAATTCATTTGTGTATCAGTGTATTTTTAGCTTATATTGTTCATTGTCATATTATTGCAATACTTCACAACACTCAGGCTCTTGCATTCTATTTTCACAACTATGCCACTTTCTTCATGCAACTCTGGAGAGGAGAGAAAAAATAATTTAAAAAAGAGGCAAATACTAAAAAGAAAAAATAAAATGACCCAACAGTGGCAAACTCAGTTGCCTAACTATTAATTCTGGTCTGCTGTATGTGGCATGTTCTCCATAAGAACATTTTGATGCATGAAGAGATATGCCATGCACACACCTGCAGAGCGATGCAAGGCCAATGTATTGCAAAGACAGAAGCAATTCTGAACACCCAAATCTGTACATGTACACTCACAGCATCTCTGCACAAAGCACAAGTCACAGATGGGAAGCCTGAGTGTATTCAGTGGATGACAACATCCATGTGGTTTGGTTGGGTGCTAATTTGAACCATCAGTGAGAATCTGCCTTTCAATCCAGAGTCAGCCCATGAATCTGTCTGTTTCCCTAACAGCTATGCCTGGCTTTCCCTTCTCTGTGCCTGAGAGGCACTGACATAATTTACAGTAGCATTCTTGCATGTATCCTGTTAGACAGGTGGTACTAATTAAATATCGGACATCACAGCTATCCATTTAGCAACAAATATAATTATGCTCTATCTGCTGGTGCATGAAAGCAGGAGTCTCTTGAAACCCAGTTGAGGCAGGCATATTTAAAGGAAATTGCAAATAACTTATCAGAGGCTCTTCCTCTCTAAAGCAGTCCTCAGTGAGATTCAAAAATTGAATAAATGAGACCTAGCTCACCAGGTGGGTTTTTGCAGGCTGTGATGTTGGTTCTTATAGTTCTAAAAAGGAAGTGATAAGCCTTCTGTATTGAATGTGAGCACTCTACAGGCAGAAGGATAGACGACTGAAAAGAGAAATCCCCACAGTGAGGGATTTGTGAGATTTGGCAGGAAATCTGCATCACAATACTGTGCTATTTCCCACAGGGAAGGAGCCCAGAGAATTTCTCAAGAGGAAGGCACTATTCCACCATTGCTACTTTAAAAGTGACAGGCAGGAAACAAATCGGGGTACGGGCACAGAAAGGTATCCTCTTTATTGTGTTTCTTGACACAGGAAAATCTGAAAGGTCTAAGACACTTTTTTCAACCCCATTGCACTTAAGGTTTATATGCAGAATAAAACTGCAAGTTCGGGGTATCTTGGAAAAGTCCATAGGGCGAATAGAAATCACTTATTTCCAGAGCTTTCTAGCAGCTTGCCAGACTTGCAAGCTTAGCAGAAGTCTGTAGAAGCAAAAAATAAAGCCATCACAAAAGGCTGTATTTTGGAACTTACAAATGGAAGCTGAGATATTTTAACTACTCAATTAACTGGGGCTGTAGGATTTGCTTTGTGAGCATTTTATTTCTTAATCTACGCTGCCCTTCTCTAACCTCGGAATAACTTTTTACTCTCCTCCTTTTTATCTGTTACTACCTTAAAAGATGAAGCAGGAGACTGTGTGAGTTGCAGGACCACCTCTGTTGCCTCTGAAAGCCATTACATGTGGTGAAAGCAGTAGAAATTCAGAAATAAATTGCAAAGTTTGTTCAGAGCACAGTGAAGCATTTAGTTGCAACCCAGTTGGGTGTAAAAAAAAAAGTCACACTCCAAAAGAGACAGAGAGCTTTCTCTGCTTGATATTATTGAATAATTTATTTGAAACACAAATCAAACTATTAGAAGGAAGGTGATGGTCTTCTGACAGAGGTCATGTAGAAAAGTACAGGACCAATAACTGCCTTTTTTTCCTCTTTCATTAGCTATCAAAATACTTGGTTCTTTTAAAACAGAAGCCAGACACAATCAGTCATTTTTATATCCCTTCCATTGTAGATTATGTCTAATCAGTGTAACTGGATTTGAAAAACGCTATTGCATAGAAGCTACAAGTCATGCAAAATATCTCTTAAATAATGAAGCCCAAATGAAGATGTATCACATAAGTCCATTGAAAACTCCATTTCCTTCAAATGCTTTGTGAAAAGCAAGTTTTATAGCACGCATTTGGCTTCACTACAGAAACAGCTGCCTGACAGAGCTCAGAACTGTGCAGCCACTGTGCATCAGGCAACACACAGCTATAAAGTAAAAGATTAGCTTTCAAACACTCAGCCCATAACATTTTTAAAGGTAGTTTATGTAAGGACCCGTTAATCCCCCAAACAGTAACTAAACATGTTGCACAGCATAGCATTCATGAAGGGAAACAGTTCCTCCCATCCTCTCAGGCTGTCTCTCCTCCTCCTCCTCCTCCTCCTCCTCCTCTCATGCTCATTGTACTCTTCTCTACACCTCAACCAATGGGTTTTTCTTCTCCAGCCTGAGCAGCCGCTTCCAGCGGAGCCAAACCCTCATTTACCTTTCATGTCTAAGTGCTTTCTTCATCACGATTTTTGATAGCAACCCAAAGAGCCACAGATTGCAGAATTAGCACACCAGATTCCTTAGCGGTAGCCATAGAGAGGTTTAAAATCCTTAATCCCTTGCTTGCCTGCGGTAAACCTTTGTAATTATCCTTGGGAAGGATCCTTATCAGTCAGCAATCTGATTTAGCTCTCATTCCCAACTTGCTTGGGTGTTTTACACCTTGTGGGAAACAATCAGTTGAAGTTGTTAAGCTTCTTTTATGTGAGGCTAAGAAGCATTTGGATGTCTGTCTTCTCTTTGAAAAATCTGCTGTGGATCAACATGATCCTGTTCTTGTGTAAAGCACCAAGGCCTCTCTGTCAGAGCAAGAATTATACTTCTTGAACCTTTTTTTTTTTCCACAGAGGAGAGATAAAATCCTGCACTTTCTTTCAGTTTTTGCTTGATGAAGAGTGCAACTTTATCATTGGTTTCCAAAACAAACAAAAAAACCAAACCCAAACAAAAACCCCAAAATTTTTTAAATATAAATATAACAGTATGTAGGCATTATATATGCTCAAAGATATATAAATTCTGCTTCATTTTCTACAGTCTGGCATTTAACTCTTTGTAGCATCACAAGTCAGACTTTCACATAGTCAGAAATTTTCAAAGCATTATAAAGTATTAATTAATGCAAATTTCTGATAAGGACATGTTAATAATTCTCAGAAAAGGACATATTAGCTTCAGAAAAAGAAAAATTTAAGGCATCCTTAAAATCTTCTAACCAGTCTGAAACACAGTAAACAGGATCTGTATGTTAAATAAACACTATCAAACAGTAAATCTTCTATCCATGACCAACTTCTACTTTTTGTTGTTATTGTGTATATTCAAATGCAAGTCTTTCAAACAACTCATACTTTAGCAGAAATATGCACATATTCCCTTCTGATCCAGAGGTGACAGGAAAATGCAGCATGTGTCACTTGTTCTCCTGAAAGTGAGGAGAATTGCAACATTCCTTGGATTTCCTGTCCTAACTGCAAACAAGAAATAAGGCACAGGTCTGTGGTTTACAGGGGATTGGCTTTCAGCAAACCACTTCCAATCACTGCCCCACTTCAAGGCACATCTCAGACTGTGTCATGGAGACATTCAGGTCCCACAGTTGCCTTTTACATCTTAATTTATCTTCATCTGTACATTTGTACCCTGATTCAGACACAGAGGATGACTAGGTGTGAATTGCCAGGGAGATGCCCCCCAATAAAACCTTATCAATAAAAGCTATAGAGAATGCATGACAGTTGAAACATTGTCTCTGGTGTTTCAGAACATTCCTAGATGAGTTGCTGCTTTTTGTAAAGGTGGCTAAATATATATAGTATTATAGTATATATAGTATTCCTAATAATACCTGTCTTCTCTTCCTCTGTCTCTGTTCTGGGATATGCTCCACCTAACCAGGATCTTTCAGTAGTTCAAGAAACTAAAGTTTACCTGCTGAGAAGATTCTTTTCTAAAATTTCCTTTGTGGACATCTACAGAAAACACAGTCATAAAGTTTTACAGCTGAAAGTGATGTAACTCTCTTTGAAGAGATCTACATTTTGTTTCAAGTTACTAGTTCTCAGAAAGAAATTTGATTTTCTTGCAGAAATAGCCATTTTAAAGATTTCTTGCTCTTTGATACTATTATGAACTTATTAATTAGTCTACTATGGAGTCAATTTTCAGCAGTTGTAAACTAGATCAAGACCTGTGGGATTAAACAACTAAATCAATATTGAGCCAGTGGGGCAGGATTTTAATGCCTGTACTTGGGCTTTCTTTCCAAAAGAAACCTTCTGAGACTTCAGTAGTCTTTTTGTGGGTTAAGGTGCTACTCAGTGAAACCAAAATGATCAATACTGGACTCTCAGTTACCATCAGCTAATACTTTATATGAGATTGGAATTATTCATGTGTATCCTAAATATTTCTAAATTTGTACATAGATAGCTGTTGCTGACATGCTTAGGAATTTCCACAGTGGATCAAAGCCAAAGACCTTCTAGGCCAATATTTAATCTTCATTGATGAGTAGCATGAGAAGTTTCAAAAATCTGCAAAATCTGGATGCACAGACCCAGAAGAAGTCTCAAGAGACCATTCATTCAATCCTTTCTGTTTGGAAAATACAGATGAGAGAATCTGTCTTTCACAAGGTAAATCTAATTTTCATTGCTGGCAGAGAGAAATTTAAAAACTTCAAATGTGAGATTGAATATTTCCTACAGATACTTGGGCACATTTTTAACACCAGTGTGCTCTGGACTCCTTGGTTCTCTAGCTTTGGCAAGGCTTTCCTTGAAGACCTCCTCTTTATACTTCTTAAAATATCCATTGAATGCTTCTACTGCTCTTTATCATAATAGAGATAGCTGTGATAACTTTGTTCTTTGCCTGTTAAGCATGTTCATTGATCAACATTTCTTATTTAAAATGAAAAAATACTTTATCCTGAAACTTTTTGGTTATGGTCTCCTAGCAACAGAATTTCCTCTTAAGAAGCCACTTGTCTTTCAAAGGATCTGTGCCTAGAACATATTTGACAGCATTTTTCAAAAAAAGTTTAATAAACTGATTTCTTAATATGAGTTAGATAATTTTTTTTTAC
Organism: Parus major; assembly: GCF_001522545.3. NCBI lineage: Eukaryota > Metazoa > Chordata > Aves > Passeriformes > Paridae > Parus > Parus major. The sequence goes on from NC_031770.1 coordinate 105,374,415, forward strand.
AGATTAAAACAGTATCAAGTGATACAATTTTAAATCATCATTAAAAAGAGACCACAAGAAGTAGATTCATTGTTCATAAAAATGGCAACTAATTATTATTATTAATGCTTATTATGAGTGTTGCTGTCACACACCAAGATATCAATGGGCAAAGTCCTGTAAAACCAGAAAAAAAAGTGCTCCCTTCCTGCAGCTTTCAGATTTTCATGGTTTCTTTCCATGGTTCTGAAGCATAAGGAAAAAGAAGACTTTGATTTCAATTAAGACTACTTTTTTACGAGGTCTCTGATCCTTACAAATAATTCTAGTGTGTTTATTATGAAAAATCTAATTTACTGAACAGCTACTCAAGATCATTTCAAATAGTCATGCTAAGTGCAAATGACAAACTTGAAAGCCTGAGACTACACTGTTCTGCAGACACAGCCTTACTGTTCTCCCCTCCAGCTCATTTCCATTGATATTTTCTGGGGTTAACTGAACAACCTGTAAAGTGACCATTATCTCTGGTTCCCCATGATGGCAAGGTACAGATCCTACCATGGTAGATCACTTTCAGTTCTCTCCTCCTGGAAATCACAAACTCTTACTGAGTATGTCAAGACAGCAACCTTGAGAAAAGGAAAATCAGATTAAAAAGCTGGGTTAGGAGTGTTGTTTGAAGATGATCCAGACCTCTGTGAGGTCCAAAGATCAGAGAGGGGACACCACAGCATGGTTGTGACAGGGTGTGATTGCAGCTGCCATGGAATAAATATTCCTGTAGGAGGGAAGGGGGATCATAAAATTATAGAATCATTAAGATTGGAAAAGGCCTCCAGGGCCATAAATCATAACTCTAAAACATAAAAACATACAATATTGACAAAATTATTGTGAATAAATTCATCTGACCATGGTTTAGATTTCTACAAAAACAAAATTGCAGTTATCCAAATGGAGAGTTATAGAAAATGAAGCAAATTTTCTATTTCTAGGATATGATTGCTGTCTTCCTATAGGGGAAAATTAAAATAAATTAGAAAAATGAGACCCTGCAATTGTTTATTTCTTACCACTGACTCTTCAGGGATCACTGGAAGAGTAGCTATATGGATATATATATGGATATCTAGACACATGACATCTAAAACTGTGAGAGTTTAATCCCACTTTCTTTTTTTTTGTTTTGGTAAATCAGTTTAAAATTTAATCTCTTTGTAGACTTCATGCTTTCTCTTAACTTTTTTTATCACTTCTTGCCACATGAAATTATATATAAATACTTCAGATGCAAATCTTTCAATCACAAGATGGAAATGAGATGACAACCAGGAATATCAGGTGTGGTATCTTGCTATCCAAAGCAACAAAATGAGCAAGATTTGCCTTGAAACCCATCAAAACTCTAAAGCCTTGCTTCATATGGAAAAAAGTGTTCTCTAATTTCCAACCCAAAGTTATCCACGGCCCATTTATAACAATTTGACTATATGCCAACAGTCCACTTTACTTTTAAAAACCTGCCTCATTCTCATATACAGAAAGTTTATCAGCTGATTTAATGACAAAATCCTCTTGGAACAGCTGAGCCTCGGTGTCACCCCATCACCTTTCTCCCTTCCACATTTTTTTGGTGCTGATATCTGCCCAAATTTCTTCCTCTTTGAAAAGTTATCCATTTGTTGTGAAATACCTATCAGAAACCCATTTACACCAATACCAAGATTGAGTAGCAGCTAGACAGTACTTTATTTTTGTTATGACTGCATGCAAAAACACCTCTGTGAAAGGCTTGAGGGGTCTGTACAATTTGTTAAGCTTAAAATAACATAATGATCACTATACAAGACCATTAAATATTCATATACAGGAAAAACATTAACTGAGCCAGCAACATTAAATAACAATATGCAGGTGACAAATTACCAATCAATATATCAAAGCATTTTAAAAGCACTTTCACCACCTTCAGAAACATACTTATTCAAAAAATACTTTCAATAAATTACACTGCAAATTAATTTTCTTTTAGTAGGCTTTCAAGAGATTCTACACCATCAGAGAGTACACTAATTCATCTATATGACCTTACTACAATTATTTTTATTCACCCTGACTTTTAATATATTGCTATATTTTGTCTGGCACAGGTTTAGTGGGTAATATTTTCACACCAGGGTTACATCTTCTTGAAGGTCTGCTCTGCTGGCAGAATCCTTCAAACCTATACATTACTACCTACTGTGGAAATTAGGAATGATCCCATGAAAACCAGGGAAGTTGAAGCTAGTTAAAGAGGTTTGTTATGTGATTCTGCTTGGGCAGAAGAATTGAGGGCTGGAGGAGAAGGAGGAAGAGGGAGGCTGTTTGTTTCTTTTCCTGAGCAATGGCTAGAGGCAAGTTTTTCAAGTCCAAGAAATGGATTTCTAGCAAGTTCCTTGTCTCCAGTCCTGACTTAGAGTCACTGGTGCAAGTGACCACCCACAGCATGACATCCTGCTGATATTTGTCATAAAATGAAGTGCTATCTTTTAGAACTGGACCAGCAGCGCTGGCCAACATGAAACTTCATCATTGCTGCTGCCAACTTTGCTGGATTCTTATTGCCCTGGAGAAAGAAAGAGAGCAGACATGACATTCCTTTGCCTCAGGACAGTATGAGGCATTTGGTGGAAGCACTATGGGACATGATAAAAAAAGGCAACATTGCATAGATTTCCCTGTAATATATCTAGGGAGATGAGAGAAGTGAATTCATTGCTCATATAAGCTGCTATATAAAAGTCAAAGAAACTGGACTTTATTTCCTCTTTCTGAACTGAGCAATGAAGAGACAATACTTGTGACATATCCTTCTCTCTATCTCACCTTTGCTCCCAGTCTCCACCCTGTGTGGACTCATTTAGTGAATTGCTACCATCATTCAGGTTTCTTATTCATCTCATACCCCTTCACTGATGTCAATTACAACCAAGGACAGATTATTATCTGGGCACTCTTGTGACAGAAATGATCTTGGTTTTACTGTCCCATTGAGTGGTCACACAAAATTGAAGTATTTAATTGACATTTAAAATGTATTTCGTATGAAATTTTACACTCCATCCAAGATTCCCCACAATGTTACTTCTAATAAGCAGGTAAAGGTTCATTGCAACAAGATAACCACTCTAAAAGTTAGGTACCATGGAAAAAATATCAAAAAACTTTCACATGTGTTCATTGATGGGAACATAGAAACATTTAATTGGGAAAAAAAAGTCTGCTTGTTTGATTTTTTTTGTTAGTATATTTGGTTGCACAATTAAAGATTTTTCTTGCTTCAGCAGTTTTCCCTGCTGATTTGTGGGGGCTCACAGAGACTTTGCTGCCTCAGCAGCACCTGGGACCAGAGGTAAAGCTGTTTTAAACTACTTGGCCTATAGAAAAACAATTTGAGAATTGAAGCTGAAATTGCACTAAATTTTCTCAGCTGTCTGTAACCACACAGATTGGCTGTATATGGACTACACTCTAGGCAGAGAAGGAAAAAAAAACTCACAGAGAGTTCATTTTGATATGTTTTTCACCAAAGAGTGCACACAGTTGATATTAAAATGCTGTAACAGGCTATACATTGTTAAACCTCAGGCTGAATATTTTTGTTTTTATTTTTCTTTTCTCAGCTCTCATCATACTGATTAAGGCCAGTCTGATACCTTATATCCACACTGATTAGTACCTCCCTTCATGATTACTCCCATTTAAATTACAAGGCTGCTCAAGGACACTCATATTCTCCAGAATGAGTAAAGTAGCTCAGTTTGTCTCTGAGGCATTCAGAAGCAAAATGCAGATATCTTCCTGTGCAGCAAAATGGGAATGACCTGTTCAGTTCAGATAACTATGTCACTCTTCACCTGGTCTCTGTAACAGGGAGTCAGATCTGTCCTCCCCTGGGCACCCACATGAAATGTTTCATCTCTTCTGAGCATCTCCTTGACTCAAGTGTGAGGATCCAAGAGTTTCTTCTAATCCATGAAGCTATGGGCACGTTCTCCTCGTGGTGGTCATAGACCCATTCTTGCTCAGCACAGGAGGCTACAGGCCCCAAGCCATTGACCTCAAGATTTTCCTTAAATAACAATAGGGTTTCACACCACTTATTTTATGTGTGGATATCCCTTCTTGCCTCCCAAAATAGTCAACTGAAACTCAACCTAAGAGCACGTACTTCAACTGACTATGCAACAAACCCACTTGAAAGGGGGCAAATCCCTCTCCATTGACAATAAACACTGACACTGGTCACTTATGCCCAAGACAGATGATCTGTAGTGCCAACAAAGATGATACAAATACCTACAAAAATTTTCAAATACCTTGGCTCTGTTCCATATCCTTTTGGGGAATGTGGGATGTTGGAAAATAACTTACGAGATTCACAGTGTGGGCTGTTCAATACAGAAAGACAAAGGCCCAATGCCATAGCCACTTACTCATAAACAAATTTTCCCTGAAGTTATACATGGTACAAATAATTGCCTTATGAATTTCAGTACAAATTGCACAGACCTAAATAAGGGTTTATGAGCACAAAGCTGAAAGATTAAAGTTTCATCTCCTACAGTTACTACAGCATTTCTTTGCCTGGACACTTTTAAGAGTGTATAGCATTACAACCTCACTCACCACATGTACAAAATACAAACTATCAGTTTTGTGCATCTACAGCTATAAAAAAATCAGTTTTATGAAGGCAACCTATTTACCACTTTTTTTTATTCACAATATAGTTTTGAAGAATTGGATTTTTTTTCTTATATGTTCACAATATTGTGATTGGTCATGGAAGGGCAGACTGTAACAGCCTATATACCAAAAAGACTGGTAAATAAACTGTCATTTCAAGATCTGTAAGTCATCCAAAAAAGTCAGATGGAAATATGTTTAAAACCAGCAAATAGCCATGGTTATTCCCAAAGAAGTTAATTCCTCTGAAATTCCCAAAAATTTGTTATTTGTATGTATATGGCTTCAAGTGAAGGCTCCACTAATGAATTCTGAGGAGACAAATTATATCAGGCCCAAGTAATTCCATGAACTTAAAATACCTAAAGGCTGGTTGAACAATAGAGAAAAATAATTAATAGCGTTGGCCTCTTCTGAACCTTTCTTTTCTGTGTGGAAACACTCCTGCAACAAACCTACACCTATTTCTTGAACAATGAGGAGTAAAACTGACCTTCTTCTTGCACCACTGTTTTGTTTCTAACTTTCCTTCTAAAGAAGAGTGTTTCTGTGAGTCATTCCACCACTAGAATACCTAAGAGTCATTTGCATGCATTGCCCAGGGAAGCAGAAGAATGCTATCAAACCTCCTGCATACGTTCTGAGCAGAGCAACCTCTGGCTGAGCAGAGCATGCACACTTTTAGCCCACTACATAACTGTTTTACAAGATAGTAGCTGTCTATAAAAATGAATCATCTCAAAAATATACTCTTAAATACAATATCAATAAAAGATAGCTTTCTTTCCTGAACTATAAGGAGCTCTGGTTCTTCAGTCTGTATTGAATATTTGAGACCTGTTTGAGACTTTTAAGAACTGGCCTAATGTCCAAAAGGTAGTCACACACACAGTGTGGTATCTGGTGCAGCTCTCAATATCACGAACAGGCCGTGTCCAGCAACACTTAACCTTCATAGGATATTAAATCAGGTAAAATAAAACAAATTCATCCAGATATTTAAAATCCATCCTCCCCTGGTCTGCATTTACTAACAAGAAACACTCATAGTTTCCTCAGGAGCTATAGGCAACCTTCAGATAGGTAAAACTTGGAGGGAGAAGATGTTGCTACACTCTTCTTCTAGAGGAAGATAGGAGGGAATAATACTTTCTCCCTGAATGTTTTATAATTATTACCTCTAATATTTCATAGGTAGCTTCCTTCTCACAATGCAGAATACCCATTTCTACTTCAAGGCTACATGAGAACCAGGTCCAATGTTTTTAAACAAGACTGAGTTACCCAAGCATGAAATAGATGAAACAATTTTCTTAACAGCTGAAAAACACTTGGCTAACTCAAAAATAGCTGAACCAATTTTCCAAACTTTCCAGTGCAGTACACCTTTGGACTAACACTATACCTGCTAAATTCCTCCCTTTCACATGCATTTTTCCTTTAAACCACTAGCTACCAACATAAAATACAGATTAAAGATCCAATCTTGGACATACATAGTTACATGATTAAAATTGCTAGTAGAATATTGAGCCACTGTTGGCAGGGTCAAACCCTAAGAATGTTTGTACCATTTCAACTTCATAACAGTGCTGTATCGACACTGCATCTCATAAATATTGAATAAGGTAAAGTCCACTACATCTTACAAGGCTGTAACTTTTCATGGTGTTCTCATATTACTCTCAATAACACTCTAGGGCAAACCTAGTTGGCTGAATTTTTAGAGATTGCTTTCTAAATCTGCTCGTGGCTGCTATTTCACATCAGCTGGGCATGTAAATTGGAAATGTTTTTATAGGAGCAGATCATGTGACAAGTATGAATCAAAATGGGACACATTTTTGTATGCAATCATGCTCTGAAATGAACAAAAATGCTCACAAGTCAAACAATAACATTCACATTTTTTAAATCTAAGAAAAATTTTAATCTAGACCCTGTCAAGCTTTCTTCCAAATCAGTGCAGGTATCATTCCCAATTCATGCATTTACCTGTGATAAGTGAACTATGTACCCCTGTACATTTCCCTCTCTCTAAAAAGCATAGTGATCTACTCTGTGCAGATCTAATACTGCAAAACACATGTAGACCCTCACACCCTTATCAACATATCCTGGAATTCAGCGCCTACTAGACACTGTTATTAAGTTATGTGGATTATTATATAAGAATTTAATTTGAAAACCATTGTTTTCTCTGTTCTCCTCATCAGTGACACTCAGTTTCTAAGAGCAACATAAGTCATTTAGTAATCAAGTCAGTACAGCACATATGTTTTTCTCAATACAGAGAAATAACACTGGAAATCTCTAACACATGTGCAAATTAATGAGTTTCCAGTATTCTTTCTTTTGCTTGGCCAAGCACAATCCACTAAAGTGGATTACATCTTCTGCTACTGTAGAATATACAATAAACTGGTCCTTAGCCACATTTAAGAAAATTTCCAATTACACTGACTTCACCAGTGAATTTTTCTTCAAAATCCCCATTAGCTCACACTTGTTGTTTAAAGATCAGAGACTCACAGAAAGGTTTCAGTTGTAAGAGACTGTACAGATCCACCCTCTGTCCTGGGATGTCTTCAAATTCTCCCCAGGGTTCTCCATGGCAGTGGGGGGTGACCACCATCACTCCCAGCCCCACACACATCTTGTCAGCTGCTCTCTCAAGAGCTGCCAGCTCCTGGGGGTTCTTGGAGGTTTACCTGGAGATTCCTGAGCTCAGGAATTCCCTCTGCATGTCACACTCCTTCCCCCCATTTTGGAACACTCTTATGCAGGTGCCTCAGCAGAGGACAAAGCTCCTTACAGAAGCCACCCCTTTCACCCCCACTCCAACCTAAACTTTGACATTCAAACACAACACAGCATTTTAAGACAAACCCCAATATATTCATTCCCTGTTTCTTTCTGGGTCATGTCCACAGGCTTCCAGTCTCTCCTGTAATGTGTTCAGTTGACTCAACTCTTGTTTTGAGCTGCAGTGTTCAAGCTGGATAAAGTCTCTTGTCTAAAGTTTAATGGGCTCCATCAGAGTTGAAGAATCGGGTTTCTGAGCTGTATTTAATCCTGCATGTTTTTTCAGAACATGCAATAATATTAAAATAATATTAAAAATGCACCTTAAGCCCTCCATCCCTTTCCATGTTTTACACAGATCTACTCCCAAGCAGCACTTTTTCCCAGTCACAATACTGGGTTGCCTTTGTGCAACTAACTTCTTTCTGTGTGCAGCACTTTTTCATTTCTTCAACAAGATCCATTTTTCTGTGCTGTGTCCAGGTTTGGCAGTACCATTTTACCTTCTAAGCCTGTCCTGTAGCACACCAACAGTACAAGGCCATCTGAAACATTTTACAAAGATACTTTCTACTTCACCACTTATTCACAACTTATTAATGAAAATAGAATATTGGAGCCAAGACAGCCCTCTATCACAGCAAAAATAATTTGAACAATAAATCTAATTCTTCTTGTGCAGGCTTAACGTTAGAAAGCTCCTTTCTTCAGGTAATAAGGGATAGAAGCCAAAATTAGAGTAATTTTGCACACACAGGTGGGCTTCTCATCACACAAAGGGCCGGTGGTGTAAAAGCATCAAGAAGCAGCATAAGCTCACCACGTGGTAAGTTACTTTTTCCATTTTTCTAAGTACTCTGACAGCACAGAAACAAAACATGATAAAGTATATCCCAAAGCAGATCTTGTATGACGGTGAGTCAGTCAGTGTTATATTCATTATTGGACTGAAATTACTTGAAACAGAACGTGCTTTTGAAGAGACCAAAAAGAATAGGAAAAGGAAATGAATGATTCAATATATTATCTCCTCAGGCTGTAATATACAAAGCTAGCAGCTTCAGCTTTACCAGCACTTTAATTTCAAGAGACAAAGGTCTCATTTCTATTATTATTCCACTCACTAAAATTTACATTTTAACCAAGAAAGACCTTCTGTTCCAATTCGTGTCAGAAGTGACCAATTTATATCCATTTAAAAAAACAAAAAAAAGTGAGTGAGAAGTGCTAAGAATAATAGTCGAAATTCTGTCCCAGTTGAAATCAATGGACTCTGTAGTCTCAATTCCAGCAGAGTGCACACAAGAGGATTTGATATTCTGTGTTAAACAATTAGACCAAATAAATCTGCTCTTCTGCTTACAGCAGTTAATCTTCTAATGAATACACAGAGGTAGAGCTACAGATAAATATGTACATATGACGCTTATCCATTACCATGCAGTTTGTGATTATTTTAATAATTATACAGGCCTTAATAATTTTACTTCTTCCCAGCAGATAAGTTCTTATTGGATATTGCATAGCAATACTTTTTTCTCAAAATATATACAATGATTTAAATAAAACCTCTGGTGGCGTAAGGCAAATTTAGTAGGACATTTAGCATTAGTGGCAATATCTGAGAGAACATCTGAGCTTCATGCCTCAGTTTCCCCTATAAGTGAAATGTAGAAAGTGACATTGCACACAACATCTCTTCACAATACCATAGTCTGTAAAATCTTTGTAGCTTTTCTGGGCAGGAGGATGTCACAGATGAATATTGAGAACCAAATTGAAGACATTTACTTGGTGTCCAAACCCAAAGTATTCCACTGCCCTTTGGAGCACAACATTAAATGTACATCATAGAAAGCTTCTTACACCAGTGTTCTCCTTACATCACTCACATGCTATAAGTACAGTCATTGCTATGCATCTGCAATTCTCCATATCTTCGGGAAAAGCCATCACCTGGAAGAAGATTTGGCTTTCTGAATCCATAAATCTGCCTCTCATTCAGTTGGAGATGGGATGCAAGCAAAGGGCAAAATCTGGTATTTCAATAGTGGGATGAAAAAAACATTCCTGAAGTTAGTAGAGGGTTTAAATGAGTCTGCAAAGCAAGCATAAACTTTCAGGGTAGTGCAAAGCTGCACAATGTTTAGGGGTGCTCAAGAAGGCAGGAATCTTTCCTGAACTGAGAAGAAAGTAGGTGTAACCTTATCTTCCCTACCCCTAAGTGAGCATTAGTGCACTTGGTGTAGCCATACATCCCTGATGACTCCCTTTGGCAGACCTAAAATTCAGGGAGTAAAGGGATTATTTTGGCAGGTGGATGCAGCCATATATCCTGTAGTGTGGAGAGGGTCTTGCCCAAAACCAGGGCTTTGGGTGCATATTCTGGCTTATACCAAAAGCTGAGATTTAAGAAACTGATATGAAGTTGAAACCAGCACTGAAACTACTCTATACATTGTAGTTTCTTGAAACATAGCTCCAGGTCTATCTTCTTTAGATCACACCATTCCAGAAAAATAATTTGGTCAGTTAGGATTTTTTTGTAATGTAATTAATCATTTGGTTCTGTGCCTCAAATACAGCACAGTTATGAGCATGCTATAAACACCTGTGCTATTACTCCAGGCATGCACTCATTTTCAATCATGCAGGATCAGAAGAGACTGGCTAAATCAACTTCAATAGAGGTATTATATTAGAGAAATTGAATAGGACAAAAAACCCTCACTGTTCATCCAAACCAAAATATAATACATCATGTTTACATTTTATGCATTTGTGATAACTGGCCTGAGTAATGGACAAGGAAAATGAGCTATGTGCAGTATATTCGTATTGAAGAAGTTTGCATTATTAATAACAAGGTGCCTGTCAATACTCTGCATACAAATCTGTTTTGGTTCAGGTTTCTTTCTTGGGGAGACCTTGGTATTTCTTTAAGACATTTTCTCAGTAGTGTTACAGAAATCATTAATTATTTCAATGCTCAAAATTATATTTTTAAACTTTATACATAAGAAACATGTTTTCAGATTTACACAGGTAAAGTGACATCTGCAGAGGCTACTAACTTTATGTCTGGGGAGAGATCTATTTTTTGTTTGTGTTTATATGATTGTTAGAACAATCCAGTATGAAATAAAAGCACAAAGATGATGATGACGACAATGATGGTTATTGTTGTCGTTGTTGTGGTAGGTCAAGATTTTAATTAACTTCTGTGTGGGGCTAAGTATAGCTCAATGTCTTTGAAAGATAGGTCCACTTTTATAACAGTGCAGACAAAAAAATTCAGGTTGCTACATCTGAAAGCAACGCTCCCAGTTATACACAGCTTATAACTTAGTTATGGCCTGAATTTTCAAAAGATCCAAAAAAAGTCATGCTTCTTAATCCCATCACATTTTAATAGATTTGGTAGCCTATATCCTTGTGTGCAGGCAAGGTAATACCATGAAGGTTGGAAAAGCAAGAAGTCTAGTTGCCTTCAATGTGATATAAATGTGCTATAACTAATAACTAGGTGAAAGGCATCCACCCACACAATCTGAAAAACTGCTTAGTTGCAAAAATGACTAAGCAGACTATTCAGCAAGGGATACTGGGATCTGACTTAGCCAGAGAAAATGTGTCTCACAGAGAAGAAAGTATTTGTTTAGAAATATAAAAATACAAAACTCAAGGTTATGAGGCTTAGAATATGGCCAGAACTGGGAAAGTCAATCATTATTCACTCTGAGTGCTGAATGCTTTAGATTTTAAATGAAGTAATTAACTAATCACAGAATCCAGAACAGCCACATGATAAAAGGATGATAACTAAAGGACTACCACGAGGTCAATTACATAAAACAAGGAAGCTCTAAATACAGCAGCTTGCAGTCAGCTGATTTGGCTTTCCTGGACACCTGGACCTCACACAGGAAACATCTCACCTCTAGTCCATAGAGCTGTGCTTCTGCCTCCAGCCTCAAGTGCAGGCTGATATCTCATTGTCCTAGGGGGACAGCCTTAGTCTGTCTTTTGGGGTTCAGAAGGCAGCCTCATTCTGCTGACTGCCTGTCCTTTGGGGAACGTGTTCCACACTGATCCTCAGGACAAGGTACCTTGACTCTGGCTGACACGTTTCACAGGGAAACAAATGAAAGATGTAAGAGTTAGGCTTAAGGTAAATATCTGTGGGTAGTAGTAGAAGTCTTCAGATACAAGAGACTGCAAGTGTTAAAACATGTATATAAATATAAATATAAAAGGAATTCTATCCTATTAACAATATGCTGTCTGCCAGTGCTGGAGTATTTCAGCTGAAATAAGAATCTCAGAACTCAGCATTTATAGCAACTCTGACTCAGATTGTTGAAAAACTTCTTTCTCTTTTTTTAATACACTAGTATAGTGTATTAAAAGTCTTGATCTAGTGCAAAACAAATGAAGAATCAATGTCTTGTCTAGTGTGACTGCCTTCTCTGTTATTTAGACTCCCTGGGTTTCCCACTCCTCCCCTTTATATCACACATTTCTGGCAAGAAATGCTTTTATTCTAACTCCAGCCAACTCATCTCATCCCATGCTACCTAATACACATTTTAAAAAGCTTTTCTGTTTTTCTAATATGCCATATGGTATTCATCATGAAAGTAATGCATGATGATGCAGGCAGGGTGGTGATCCTAGAGCCTTTCTGTGGGGGTTTGATCAAAATCAAAGCACTTTGGAGCACATTACCAGAAAGACTCTAACCACAAAAATAAAGTATTTTCCTGGGTAGACCTTAAAGAGCAAGCATCCTTCTTCACCTTCTCCCAACCTTTCTCAGCTGAGTCCACCCAGTATTGCTAAGGATAAATTTTCTATTGTACTTTAGGCCCTGTGTTACAAATGCTTCCTGTCACCAGTTTACCACCACCTTTCACCACTCCCTTTCCTTATATATTTATTCTCCATCTTTCTCAAAAAAGGAGGAACTGAGAGAATGAACTAGAACATAACTCAGTTGCTTTTTTCCTCTTTAGCTCTAGACAAAATGGGTAGGAAAAGCATGATGACAAGGAAAAGCAGTGCATTTCCCAGTGACTACTAGTGCCCTGCACCACTAAGACATCTTTGTTCTAATAATACCAAAAGCAATTGACCATGAAAGTGCTAAGCAAATCTTGTACTCAAAGAGAATTAATTGTTTTAGTGAGCGAGTTGTGCACAAAGAGACAGATTCTGTGAGTTATATTAGTGTGAGATATGAGTCCAAAGCAAAATAAGAATTAGGGAGCTATGACTTTATTTTCTTTGCTTTCCACAATCTAACTTTAGTAAATCAGCAGCAGAAAAAGAGCTATTTGAAATTATTACATTTTTCAAAAAATTAATATAAGAACATTTGTATCTTTTTTCCCCCTTTGTATTTAACTGCCTGTACATATCTCACCAGGTCTTTTGTGAAACTCCCTGTATCTATTTTGATATATTTGACTTTGATTAGTCTAAAAGAGGAAACTATGCACTGGCAGGAAATCAGGCATTTTGCAAATAATACCCTACCAATATATATCTACAGAGTGCAGTGCAACTCAATTATAAAGAAGTAGATATAAAGTGCAGTAGTTATCAGATGTACCCAGCAGGTTGTTAAGAATTTTTTTAATTGAAGTTATATAGGAAATTTTAATTGGTAGAAGCATTTTAAGCAGACTTGGGGGGTGGGGCGGGGGTGGTGGCTGCAAGGCTCAGGTGCCTCTGTAGGGTCACTGGGCCCTGGAAGATTTGAACTCCAGAAATCATATGACTTTTGCAATAGAAAAGTGTTTTCTAAACTCTCAGAGGACCTTTGTTCTCAATATATACTGTTTGCTCACTCACAGCAAGTGTTAGGTCCTAAGGGGAGAAAAAAGCAGGAGACATGGTGTGAGTCACATATAATGTCAGGACCAAATAAACCAATGTCTGCATCTGCCCAGGAACAAGATGGAAAGTCTTCTAGGATTAAACTGCAGTCTGAAATCAAGAGCAAGAAAACCAAGAGGCAAAATGGGTATCTACATTCCCTTTAAACAACTGTTACCAGTTTTTATTTTCATACAAGGTGGCTCCTGGTCAGGCTTCTGCAAACCCAAAGCTGATAGTGCTTTTCAGGGCTGTAGCTGTCAAGGGAACTCTCACTGCCAGCCTTCATGGTAGCCACAAAGCAGTCACAGATAAAAGGCTTTCTATGAGGATACCAGTTGAAATAGTCTACATTCCTTTGTTTTATTTTCTGTTGCCCATACTGTATTTTCCTTGCCTGGCAATGTGGCTTAAGAGGGAGTACTCTCTCCAGCCAGGGAACAATATCTCTGAGGCACCCAGCCCTTGCAGTGCCCTCCAGAGTGTTCCCTCATTCAGCCAAGTCGTCACCCACAAGCTTCTCTATCTAAAAAGCTGAATCAACCCTGCAGCACAAGCCAAATTTCCCCCTATTCACAGAGACTCTCAGAATTTCCAACAGTCAAACAGAACAAAGATCTTCCACATTTACATTTGATATCATTTCACATTTGCAATAAAATGGCACCACCCTACCAAAGACCTGGTCCCCAGAAGATTCCTGTGTATTTATCACTGTAGACAGAAATGCAACTAGAACAACTGCAATATTTCCAAAATCTACACCCACAGATGTAGATTGCTGCCTGACAAATTATAGGAAGACTAAAAAACTGCTCAAGACTGAGGTTAAAAAATCTGGAGGAAGCCTACAAAAAGTCATCAAGAGCAATCTTGGGAGGAAGGTGAAGAGGAAGTAAAACTCCTGCCTCAGAAATTAGGTGTCTCAGGGGTGGTAACACCTTCTCTCTCCAAAGATGGAGAAGAAGGGAAGTAAAAAGAAGGAAAATTGTTTAAACACCTGCATGTAGGCTTATCATGACAGATGACAATGGCAGGGTAAATAACACTTAAGGGGTGACCATGGCCATGGCACCAGACAGAATAACACAAACTAATGCCTTTTCCCCACTGTGCTCAAATAGCTAAGCAGGGCAGATGCCTGAAAAGGCAGATCCCCAGTTCCATCCTCACAGGGATGTTTTAGCCAGAATGCTTTTAACAGCCAAAGCATAACTGTATTTGTGTTCTCTATCAATTACTGCAGGAAACCTGACACACATCACTGTCAAAGGGGATATGTTTAATCTCAGCAGGTTCTGAGGAATTCCAGATGGTCCCAGGAAACAAGCAGGTACTCTATGAAGCTGTTTTCTTAACTGTGATTCACAAATAATGAGGTCTGGGTCCTCTTAGAGTAGCTGCCCTTCCTGTTCAGACTCTCTCTTGGTTATTAGTTTCCTCATGTAGCAAGTAGCTCCTGGGGTGCTCTTACATACACCCCTAGATTGCAGGGCTTACCCATAACCTGGACAACCTGCCTCAATACTCGACATATTTTGCTTGCAGGTGCTGTTACTAAGTAGTTTTCACAGCAACAGGAAAGTATTTATGTGCCCAGTAGTTTGAATCTGTTTTAGGGGTTCAGTGTATGATGGAAAGAACTATATCAGTCTTTATCCTTTGCAGTAGTCCTGGCAGGTAAAAACATCAAACTGTCATAACATTTACATCCCAGAAAAAACAGATTCTTAGTGGAAAGTGTCATATATGTGGGAGATATTATAAGGGAATAAAGGCTGGAGAAGAGATTTGCCTCTGGGATATGAGTTGTCGTGCAGTAGGGTGTAAATTGACTGTGGGAACAGGTGAACAGCCCAGCTCCACCTTATTCTGAATTCAGACATGCCAAAATCTGTTCTCCTGTCCTTGGGCAGAAGTAGAAGCTGAAGCATGAACCTGCAAATGCAGAGAAAAGTGTGAAGTTTAGCATTATAAATGATGCTTCACATTTATATATGATGCTTTGTATTTAAATATGTTGTTTTGCATTTACATACGAGGTTTTGCATTTACATATGATGTTTCCTTACCAGCACAGGGCCAGGATATGACTGAGAAATTGGTGTGCATCATTGGATAGTTTGTGAAAGGGGTCTTAACAAGAGATGTCTGAATCCCTCAATGTCCTGCAAACAAACTGCAGTGCAAAGCAGGTATCTCTCAGCAGTGCTCTCCCTTCCAGTGTCAAACCAGACAAATAGGCAGGGTCAGATCACCTTGAGTCAGCTGGGGCCACGTGTAGAAGAAACATGGTTATTACAGTAGGACCACAGCATCCTGGCAACAGAGGATAATTAGTGCACAGCACCACCAATATTAAATCGTTCCTAAAGGAGGAAGGAATCATTCCTCTTCTGATCATGGTAATTATCTTCCCTCCTGAGTGGTCTGGTACTGTCCTAGATGCCTCATGTGGCAATAACACAGATTTACCAGCCAATATATTTACATATCATGTTATTTACAATGACTTGTCATCAGCAACTTGTGACACCACCATGGCTTGTCACCACATCTCCTGTGCTTCGGCTTGATGAGAGCTTGGCACAATTTACTTCCAGAAGGCAGCATCTATATGGTGAGCTAAGCTGGGGCATCAGCAATACCAACAGTACAACCATCTTGACAGTGTATTACAAACAGTTCAGCCTAGTTGTGCCTGGAGCCATCCATCATCACCCTGAGATGAGACCCAGCACGTGGTGGCATGTGGCAGGCAGTTTTAAGGCAACAAAAAACTGGTGAGAACTTCCATGCAGAGCTAGCCTGTGGTTCAGTGTCATGGACAGAACAGAAAGCTCTGTGGCAAGTTGACAAAGGAGCTTTACCAGCAGATTTACAGAGTCGGTGAGATAGGATTGATGACTGGATAAAACTAGTGCCTCTGTCAGACATTATATGATCTGAAACCTGCAAGTACCCCAGCTGAGGGAAACCTTATGTGTTTGATAGAAGAGTTCTGGTAAGCTTTACAATTAGTGTGGGCATAAAATAATATTTTTGTATTATTATTTGTGTTTTAAAATAATATTGTTTGCTGTTTACAAAACCTATGTGTGTTTAGCAAGAAATTCTTTACTGATCTATCTGAAAGTACCTAAAAGTGTGTTCCCTATATTCAGGTTTTGTATGTAATAGACACAGTGTTTATTCCTTGAAATATTTGTTAAAAAGAGAAAAATTATTGTATGTGCTTTGGAGTGGCCATAAGCTGAAGATGAAACACAGAACTGTCACAACACCTTTCTGACAGCCTCTCTAATAGCATTATAATAGCATAAGAAATCCCTGCCAATTCCAGACTAAAAAACAGTAGTGTGAGCTGTGGAGAGGGTTAACCAAAGGCTGATAAGAAGATGTGAGACAGGAGAAAAGAAAGAAACTCAAGGATTTGCCTGACATTCTGAGGTGCCGTCCTGCAATACAGCATTTGCAAGAGACCATTTGTCTGTGCCTGCAGGAGAAAAGTATTCCTTAAAATTCAGCTTCTAGGGCTGTCAGCCTCACTTTTGATGCCTGTAGCTCAATAAGAGACACCCGCCAACCTCCCGGTTCCTGCAGATGGTACCTTCATACACTGTTTTATCTCTAAAGGTCTGCCACTCACATAAGTTTAGTGACAAAGTCAAAATTCATTCAGCAAAGCAATCTTCTCCAAGTTTTCTCTCCTCCCTATCTTTCTTTCATTTCTTATTCCATAGAAATGCAGTTTCCGTTGAATCATCGCTTGCACCAGTCTTGTCTTTGGGAATTAGACATTGAAATACAACTACATAATGACAAGTTATCCAAGAGTTCTTGCTATTCAGAGAAAATCCCTGGCAATTAGAACTTTATTAAGGTTCTTGTAATTGAATTGCAAGAAATATTAATCTTTCCTACATTCCACCATGCCCAGTATCTTCAGAATATTTTACCATAGGGTAAGGATGATGCATAAATTCTACTTCATTTTTAGTGTAACAGACCATCCCAGGACCAGATTTTTTGACTCTCTTTTACCTCTTCTGTTAGGACCAAACAAGTTCCCACAATCCCCTCATGCCTGCAAAAATCTATTGCTTCCTTCAGTCCTAAGACTTTCTTTTCTTTAACAGGTTTAAAAAAATAAAAGAAACCACACACACATACAAAACCTGCAAACCACAAAAAATCAAGAAATTAACTAGATATTGAGGAATTAGAAAGTAATTAAAAAGGCTTGAGAAGTTCTCAACATTTATAGAAACAGAACAGTCATTTTTGCATTTTTTGAAAATAAAAAATCATAAATCATTTTCTTTTTACATAAAATGTCCTAATAGCCCTGATGTTTGGTTTCTGTATTTAGCACAAAGTGCAGCAGATAACATTCTGCAAACTAACTTCCTAGACTCTGTCCCATGGCTTCCTCTTCATTTTATTGTGCACTTGACCTTACTTGTCTTGGCCATTATGCCAATAGCTTTGCCCAACATTCCCACATTGTTTTTCCCCAGTTCTGTCATCACTGTTGACAAACTTTACATGTGACTCCCAGTTTTTCCTTTCTGTCCTCCAGTGTCAAGGGGAATGATGTCATAAGCTCGACAGCTGTCCCTTCCCATCTGGAATTCATAAATGGATAATATTTTATTTCCACAAAAATAGTTCAGTGCTGCCTGATTGCTTGGGTTTTTATGAAAGTCAGATGGTTTTGCCTCCACACACATTCCAGTGGCCTCTGATGATTTCCATAATGCCAGCCCTATGAAATGTCCTTGCTGCAGCAAATATATACTGCAGTCATCTACCAGTTTCTTGGGGGTTTCTTACTGTGTTGGATGAAGAAGTGTTAATATCTTGGTTTTATGGAGGGAGG
Source organism: Parus major (assembly GCF_001522545.3). NCBI lineage: Eukaryota > Metazoa > Chordata > Aves > Passeriformes > Paridae > Parus > Parus major. Next base: position 105,392,695 of record NC_031770.1, read on the forward strand.
AGTTTGCAATGTGAATTCTTTGTTTTAGTATTGAAATGGTGATGGTGGCCATGGGTTTGACTGCATTCTTTACATTGCGCTTGGCTCTCAGACTTTTGGGAAGGGCACATCTCTAAAACAAGGCAATAATTTCCCAGTCTGTGCCTGGAAAAGACTAGGTCTAACTACCCTTTTTTATCCTAAAGTATGCAGAGATTATATTTTTTATGCAAAATCACTTTTTGCTACATTTTGTTGCAGTCAATCCTGGTTGAAGGGCAGGGGGGAATGGTATCAACAGTTTGGGAATATTTCAGATTTACAATCTTTCTCTACAATGATTTACATCACTTGCAATTCCTACAGCAGAGGTAGAAACCAGGCTAAAAATCTGTGCATAAAAATTTAACATCTTTGAGCCTACCAGAGACTCTGAAGTTGCAAGAACGGGAACAAAGTTGGCTTTTTTGACACCCTACTGCATTTCAGAGTTTTCTTTTCCTAGTGGGAACACACAGTTCTCAAAATTACAATGGAAAAATGGCATTGTTTGGTAAAATTATCCACAGCCTCAGTAAAGAGGACAAAATCCAACAAGCCCTGAGACTGTACCAGACCACAGCAGTCTCCTGAGTGAATAGCAGCCCTTCCAAAACACACACAAATACAGTTGGTAGAGCAAGGTGAGAAAAATCTTATGCTGTCATTACCTTTTGCAGTCACATCTTTCAAAAACAAAGCTTCCACACAGAAAGCTGTAATGTGCTGAAGTAAAGCTGGTAGTTTTTATAAATATATATATATATAAGAATTATGAGCCAAATGAAATCTGAAATAATACCCCAGAGAAATACAGTGAATAGCACAAATATAATTTTAAAGAGATGAGGAACTACTTGCATTTTTAAAAGCTATGTTGAATCATAGCCTGAGTTATTATGTGAATTGGGTGGAAATGTACTCTGTATTTTGGAAGGCTTTGAACGAACTTAGACACAGTTCATAAGCTGTCTCACTTAGGTGTTAAAAATTGTTCTTCCACATCTGTGCTTCTCCCAAAGGAAACAGCAAAGTCAATGGTTTTCTTGTACTTCTTTCTCCCAAATGATTGAGACAACAGAGTAGGATTTTAATGGATAAGCACTTACTCGTTTTTTTATCTCCCTAAATGAGCAGCTAAATTTGGTATAAAACGACCTATCCCTTTTCTCTGTATTTATAATTCTTGTTTATAAAATGATGCCAAATTTTCTGCCCTTGAGGAACACTATTTTCATGCATGTAAAAGAAAAAAAAGTAAATCACAGACAGCAGCAGTGGAAGATTCCACAGAGGTCTCCACCAAAATGCTATAATATTGACATAAAGGAACACTTTGCATGGATAGAGGCATAATATGTTCTCCAGACCACCTGCAATTACATTTTTGTTTTCTGTTATTAGGTCTTTCTGCCAATCATCAAAGAAATTTCAACATTTCTGAAAATATCAGATTGTAACAAGCTTAAGGTACTTCTGACTTAACAGAATTAACAGCTGCAGCTGAGGACCCATCTAGATGAGATTAATGGCTTCTGCACTCAAAAGTTTCAGTGCCATTCTAGATAAGTCATTTAAAGTAAAACTTTGTACCCAGTATTCCTTTGCACTCCAGGGAATATATGGCAAGGACATCCTGCCTGGCATTTCTCACATCTTAATACCCCATTATGACTAGGAGCCCAGATTCAGCCAAGGAGAGGCCAGAAAAGGATTTCAAATTCCTGGCAAATCTTACTTTTCTCATTGATGGCTCAAGAGGATTTTCACTCTGTCTCCATGGGGGAAGTGAGGAAGAGAATACTTCACTCTTTTGAACTATCTAAAGAGATAAAGGAAAGGTTCACTTTGATTAGGATGTTAGAGCTTTTTGACATTTAAATTAATTTATAATAATATTTATAATAATAGTAAGGCTTTTGACTATGTCTGTGTATGTATGGCCATGTACATCCTCACAATCCACACACATAAAATGGACTTCAGCCACGGGTATTTCCAGATATTGAGGAAATGTCACATTACTCCATAAAATAAACAGATAGGGATGCATGTAGTAAAAGCTTGTATGTTCAAAAGATACAAATTATTTTTCTACAATAACTCTCTCTGCAAACATCTGACCACTTAAACTTTTCAGTCTCTTCTTCCGAATACAGCCTGAAAGCAGCACAGGGACTCCCAAGCAGATGGCACAAGTATTCCAGAAGAGGATACTTGGCTTTTTTCAATAAATTAATAACATGCTGAGCTTTATTTTATTATCCCAAGAGAATTAAATGTTTCCATTTGAAGCAGCTGCTGCACCTTCTCTTTTTGCAGTCCTTTCTCAGTGTTGGTGTAAGCTGCCCAACCAGTTAAACACCAGCTACAATTCTTTATGCTAGTGCTAAGGCAACTAGTTAAACGTGATGAAAGCAATCCGTTTGTAAGTGTGAGAATGTTCCTTTTTTTTCTCTTTCTGAATATAAAGTTACCAATTCTTGGTGGTGGCAAGGCACTCAAACGTTACACTAATGTATAAATTAAACAAGACGTGAGCTGTAGATTAAAAATCTCAAGTGTCAATTCTAAGCCAATACCACAGACAAGCCAATTTTCTATTTCTGGAATAAAAGCTTACTATTTCCTCTTAAACTTTTATTACATGGTGTGAAATCAGTACCACGTAGAGGTTAAACCTTTTCACTTGAACGCAGTGCCTTCAAGATCAAATTATGTTAATTTAACACAAAAAGTTAGCCATTAAAAAGAGCAATATATCCTAATAATTTTTTAACTTAAGGACTAGATTTTTAAACTCTGTATTTGAGGTGTATTATTAAGCATGGAATTTTGTACTCTGTTCAGAATGGCTATGCATTTATGCAACTGTAAAGACATTTTTAGGAGCCCCCATTGTTTCAATCAGGAAACATTGTATAATCGCTCTTTATGAACTTGAAAATGCTATGGACTTCTGCCAAAAAAAGAAAAAAAAAGGTATCTCTTTTATCAGTCACTTGTTCAAGTCACCATGGTTGGATATTTCTTGGTTCAAAAGATAAAAGAATTATGATTACAGTTTGTTTAAAAATTTTAGGTTTAACTTACAATGGAAAAACATTCTGTGATTCAATTCACCATAGTTCTCATATAAAACAGGGCACTCTTTCCATATGTTTAATTCTCAGTCTCAAAAAAACATCCATCGTCAGAACAAAGAAAATCCAAGCTGATTGCACTAATTGATTTCCTTGGAGCAAGTGATTGCATAGCACAGCAAGCTGCAAAGTAAAGAATCAAGAAAAAAAGAATACCAAAACCATGTGCCTTAGTTACAAAAGCTGATTTATGGAAGCAACTTTCCAAGTCTCTTGTTGCTCTGCAACATTCCAGGCGTATCAGGAAAATCCAGCAGCTGTGCTGCCTGATGATTTTTTTGCTGGTTCGACACATCCTGATGTGGGCTTGTGACTGTGATGGAACATTGGAACATCAGAAGAACATTGCTCCGGGAAATGTTGCTGAGTGGATACTGCAGTGAAAAAACAGCAGGGGGACAGATGGAATGAAAATCGTGAAAATGTTAAAAAGTGGCAGCAGTTTAGCACATTCCTCTGAAGATCAGACCACCGAGGAGCAGGTGCTACATTATAATTCATGTATGTGCTTGCTGGGGTACACGTTTAATCTGACCTTCTCTTGGGGGTTAGGTGTCCTTTTAGTTACCTGTGGAATTTTTACCCATTTATTGCGAAGAAAACCTGACTGCGGGTATTTGGTGGGTGCTTGACAAAAGAAAAAGAGTTCAGCGGAGCCCAGGGGGGAAGGGGGCAGGAAAAGGGGAGGGTGGGGACAGTTTGGGGAGCTTCTTCAGCTTCGGAGAGGGACACTTT
>NC_031770.1:105397011-105443801 GCF_001522545.3 Parus major
GCAGGAGCACCGGGACTGCCCGAGGGGTTTGTGAAAACAAAGCCTCTCCTCCATCCCTTCCCGTCTCAGCCGAGAAAGCTGTCACGGGGTTCCTGGTTCTGTTTTGTTGTTATTGCTGTAGTTATTGTTATTTGTTTGTCTTGTTATAAATATTAGTGAAGAACTGTTATTCCTATCCCCAGATCTCTGCCTGAGAGCCCCTTGATTTCAGAATTACAATAATTCAGAGGGAGGAGGTCTACATTCTCATTCCAAGGGAGGCTCCTGCCCTCCCTAGCAGACACCTGTCTTCTAAATCCGAGACACCCTCCAACACAAGACACAGTATGAAAACTCAGAGCCTGGAGTACTGGTAATGCCAGTACCAGTGAAGTCTGGTAAAGACCTTCCATTGGATAAGTCTCAGCCTTAATATCCATGCTCTTTTGTCTTTAGAAAATAAGAAAGAGCTTCCAAATTATTCTCTTTACTTAATCTAAGTGATTCTATGCTGTTGACTATAGCTATAAAATGCAGTTCTGCAGTTACAGAAAATAATAAAAGAACTCTATAGTATCATTAGAGAAAGAAAATACCCCTTTTTTGACAGACTCTGCATTTTAAAGGGACTGGGCTTTCCTAGTCCTGTAAGAATGAAGATTAAAAACAGGAACTGCTGCAGGACACTTGCAGAGCTCACTCCAAAGCAGAGTTACAGCAATACTTCTGGACTACTGAGATATTTGGACACAATTATTTAAATCATTTACTGTCAAAAATATTCTGTTACTTTACAGTTTTACTTCAGAAGAAAACAATTGCCTTCATGCCAGTTAGTTACATTTTTCTTGAGGTGTAGCTGGGAGCCTTCCATTGCCAGGTTGGAAAATTTGATGATGGCAAGAACTTCTTTGGTCATCAAAGAAATGTCAGCAACAGATAGGATGTATCTTAAGCACCAAAACACAGTATTACCACGTTTGATTTCACGAAATTTAATGAGTGTACCTAATTCTTGCAGGTGTCTTTTATTCTAGACCAGGTGTCTTTTAACACTCTAAAATCCATAATTTAAAGTTCAACTTATGTGTAAAGACTCTACTAAAAATCTCTTGTGGCACTGGGACAATAATTAAAACTACCAGAACCACGTAATTTTCATTTAGTTGCCTGTAGATTAATTTCATGTATATACATATATATACATGCATGCTAAATAAAAAGTAGGAGAATTCTTTTTAATGCAACTTGTCATTTTGGACCTTCTTCAGTGCTCTGGACATGAATATTCCTACAAGTCTTTAGGTTTCCCAAAGAAAATTTCTAGGATGTTTCTCACAATCCTTGATAAACAATAAATAAAAGGGTAGGTAAGAATTTTTCCTAAATTGTACACAAGTTCATCCCACCTAGCTGCAAGCACACAGCAGAGTTGGGAAGGTGGGATATTTCTTGCTGTAGACTCCCTTTATGGTCAGTACAAAGCAATTTCTCCAGAGAGCAATCTGTCTCACCTGAGATCAGATTCTTACCTGAGGTGTCAGCTGCTCTTCCTTAGCAGTCGAGAGATAAGACAGACATGTCTACAACATGCTTAAAATTGGGTGGGAATAATCTAGGGACTAAAATCACAGTCTCTAAAATAACATAAATCAGATTTTTCAGTAACCTTTTAGCTTTCTGACTGACAGAAATGAGCATCCAAAATTAACAGATATGAGACAAAAATTCAAGCTTTTTCACTGAGTAAATGTAAATGTATAAAATTGATACAACTGACTAAATTTCAGACACTTCTCAGAAGAGCATCTTCAAAGAAACCATTTTTTGTTTATTATTGGATGGAATCAAAGATTTAAGTTCTGTTAAGAGTGATAGAATTTACAGCCACATTCATATTAATTTAGTTTCATGTCTTTAAAAAAGAAAGAGATCAAAACACTTGAAATACTAGTAGCTTGTCAGAAAAATGTACCATTGGCTGGGTCACATTTCCTGCTATCATTAAGCAGAATGTCATAAGCAGAACACTTTGAAACAGTAATAAACCTCTCCTGCAAAGCCTAGAAAACTGAGAAGAGAAAAAAATGTTTCAGGACAAATGAGAATTCAAGATTATAATGGGCCTAATTCTCTCACATATAATTTACCAAAATACTCATCACAACATTACTAATTCAAAGGCTTTGTAAATAACTTGACATCTGAAAAAGATGAACAACAAGAGGAAAATGGCCTTTTCACTTTAATGCTCAATGAAGTAATTACGGTTGAGAATAAGGAGATGAGCTCTCACTGGTAGATAAGGAAAATAATTATGGTGAGTAAGATAGGTTGAAAGAATGCCACTGAAACAAAGGGCAGGAAATTGCAGAAACATACAAATTCAAATTTGAAGTTTGATGAGGAAGAAGATACAATTGATTCATTTGGAAAATTATTCCAGTAATGTTTTGAATATGTGTAGTTAAAATATTTTCATAAAAAAAAAAATTGAGTGATTTTAGCGTATCTTCAATGAAATGGAACACCAAATACAGGAACCTGCTACAGTATTGAGAGCACACTATTGTTGGGTTTTGATTCAGTAGAAATAAACAAGACCTAGAGGTAACATCAATAAGAAGCTTTTCTAATCGTTTTTCTCTTCCAGACTAGTTCTCTAGCAGAAATTGCAATGTGGAACAAAAATGGCATCATAAAAAACCTTTACCTATTTCAAAGATTGGGATTGTGCAACAGCACTGTGGGGTTCTAAGACCTGGGAGCTCGTCCAAAATTCACTGATTCAAAAGAAATGTCTTAATTTACAACATTTGGTATAATTCAGTCTCTGCCTGGTTTAACAGCAAGATTCTGAAGTACTTGGATAGCTTTCCTGTAGATCAGTAGATCTGATTAACCATTGTTCCCCACTAAATCTGAGCATTGATTAAATTTATCCGCTCCCAACATGCAGACATTCTGCAGAGTCCATGGTTCCACAGAAAACAAAGCCAAAGGGAGTAATTAGGCTACCTAATCTGATTTCAGGTCTCTCTGAGAAATTTATACTTTATCTCAGTAGCCTACATATTTAATTGCAAAGGATGTTTCAGTCCTCAAAAACCTGAGAGGTATGACAGTGTAGGGATCAAGGTGGACAAGGTCCACAAGAAAGAAGAAAACTGATTTTGTGTCAACTAAAAAGATATATCTGCAGGTGAAGAAGAAAGTGAAAAGCAAAAAGGCCCTTTCAGAATAATCTAGGACAAATTTCCTTCTCAACTACACATCTCAAAACAAATATGACTCTGAGTGTGTGAGAAAATAAGCCACTCAGACACCTGTGAGAATTCTCTGTACCAAATCAGCAACCTATCCAATACCCAGCTGCTGCTTATTTCTGTTACTTCTGAGAAGGGGAAAAAAAACAAAATTAAAAAAAATACTAAAAAACTTGGCAGCAGGGGAAAAATTCCTCCTTGACTCTTACAGATAATCACATAAAGTCCAAAAGCCATTAGCTTTGATTGTAATCATTGGCTTAATACAATTCTGTACAGGCCTAGAATAAAAGCATGATCAGGAAATGCAAATCCTTCTCCCAGCTGTCATTTACCCAGGCCAAAGAACTTCTTCAAACAGCCTGAGTAAAACATATTTTTCAGAAAGCCATTTAGTTTTGCCATAGGAGCACCTATTCCCTTCTACCAATCTATCAGACATGTCACGTCAGAGTCTAGATAATGAATAAATGATGTTAAATAGCTCTTTAGGAAAAGGTTGTATTTTGGGGCAGTTCCAATGAAAACAACTCCTCTCATAAATATCTTCCTAAGAGCTACTGCATTGTTAGATTTCAATGAGACAGATTTTTAACTGAGCTCCTGTGCATCCTTATTACTACCTCATAATGTAAGCTTTTGAGTCAAAATGTCATGAGCTTTATTCAAGTGCCTTTGAGAAAAGATATATCAGGTATGATTGAAGACCATTTAAAAGCATTAACAAGAGTACCTCTGTATCTTCCTGTAGAGTCACATTGGCAGCTTTTTTTGTATAAAAATCTGCAAGAAATGTTTATAAAGGGGAGAGCTCTGTTTCTCTTTCCTCCAGTATCCTACAAAAAACCTGTTAGGCTTTACTTCTAAAGCTGTCCTACTTGAGCAAATAGCCCCCTGACCACCTGGGTAATGAAGCCTGATGAGAAGCAAGCAGGGCTGCCAGAGAGCAAGGTGGTCAGGTGGGTACAGGGGTGGGAGAAATAATCAACATGACATCATGTAGCAGATAGCAAGAGGAAAACCTGGTTAGAGTACTGTGAAGATAGAGCTTTAACCAAATTTGTGTTTTAGTAGGAATGGACAAACTTTAACCAAACTTTTGTTTTGGCAGATATATATGAAATAATATAATGGGCCTAACTTCCTGTACCTCAGAACAGAAAGAAATTTCAATAACTTTAGTGCACTCAAGGAAACAGCCAAACCTTGCAAAAACCTGTTAACACTCAAGAAGGGCAACCATGTTCAGAACAAGCAGGTCATGAGCACTAACAACAATGAAATAGCCATTTTCTGACAGCAAATCAGAAAATCTCAGTGGATATCAACAGAAAGATATTCTTCACCCTCATAAAGAATATTGGAGGAGGAGTTAGGAACCAGAGAGACTATGAGTGGCTCTGTGTCCCTGGAGTGGGGATTTGGGACTGTTTTTGCAGCTCCAGGAGGAGACAGGGACCTAAAGAGAGCATAAAGGACCTACAACCCTGGTCCAGGATGTTGCATAGCAGAATTGGAACCACAACATCAACCCCTCTGGCATTTCACCTGGACCACACCACATCACAGGGGAGCTGTGTAATCGTGAAAATTGCTTATCTCTATGGTTAAAGTGGTTTTGTATCCAAATCTAACTACAAAATGCCACCAGTTGAAGTGATGTAGTATGAGCTCAGCTCTCATTACACATTGGAGAACCCTCACCGAAAACAGATGTTAGGAGGAAGCCTCAGCCCTTGTGTTTTGCCACATTTAGATCATCCCTCTCTATATAACAAAATTTGTCCCTTCCTACAATAAATGTCTTAAATCATTACGTAAATAACATAAATCACCATATACAGTGATGATTCACTTCCACTGCTTATGAAGGGAGCCTGGCATATTTAGTTCAAAGGGACATATCCACACTTTCAGCCATCCAAAGTAACATGAGATTATTCTCAGCCCTACTATCGCTGAGATTTCTTTCCACACAGGTGTAGTTGAAATTGTCCAGTAAGCCCAATTTAATACCTGCACACATACACGGCATGAGCACATAGGCATTGATTTCTTAGGAAGCCAGGTTAAAAATAGGAGGCAATAAATCAGTGCTGAACTGTGTTCATTTCTTATCCTGTGTCCCATTATTTCTTTATGGTCTCTGAGGCTGCTTGGGCTAGAAATTCACAGGACTGAAACATTATCCTGGATATTGTTGAATGTTATATTATTTAAAAATAATTCTGAAAATATTTGGAACCTGCAATCCTTTTTTTACATATGAGGAATGCTTACGTGATGGCAGCGTAGGCTGAACAGACTATACTACATTGTAGTTTGATAAATATTTTTTTCGTATTTAATAAAAGAAGACAACTATAATTTCTGAATATATTTGAGTTCTTGTGAGTCTTCATAGATAATTGCTCATTCATAGATTCAATTCATAGTTTCAGCCACTTATTTGGGAAGTAGGTAAGCCTAACCTCAAAAAATATAATTGACACCATTTTAATAATTAGTGGGAAGTAGGTGGAATTGCACCCACTGCAAGGTTAGTCCATACTGCAAATATGCTAAAAAAATTTTAGTGTAAATGAGGATTTAATCTGAAGTGTTTCTTTTTGTTACTTTTTTTTTTCTTTTTTCTTTTTTTCTGGAGTTCTTCAAGGACATCTTTCTTCTGGCATTTAAAACTCTTACTAATGTTAGATTTCCCAGAATAGAGAGGTTTATCTCTTCAGGAAGCTGAAAACCTATGACCTCTTCTTGAATAATTTCCCAGGTGGTAACATTTAATTTTTAATTATTTCTAAGTTTATTCTGGCATTTTCATGTCACCTGCAACAAAGCATTTTTTACTTTCTCTCTTCTTTCTAGTTTGTCACCAGCCACTTTCATTACTGGGGTTAAAATCAGCAGTTGCCAGAGCTTTACCTCACCCAACACAGACAAAGAAAAATGTCTGAATAGAAGTCTTCAGAGACAGGCACCTCCAGAAGGTGATTCATCTGCCCTATCTTAGATACCTCTCTTAGGGAAAGATGAATAGACTTTTGACTAGGATTCTGTCAGTGAGAAGTTTCATATAAATATCTTTCAGAAGTGTTTTTAACAGAATATTTTTTATCTAAGGAATATAAATTGCTTCTATTCCTCCCAGCTGATGTATCTGGCTGGCTATGAAAAGTGAGTTTGCTTATCTCACTCCAGCAACCACTGTATTCAAATGTTACCACTGCCACTGGATCATATTCCTCATTAGCACTCCATGGAAAAAAAAAAAAAATAAAAAAATAAAAATGAAGGAATAAACATCCTACCATCATATAATGCTCTTTCCATGTCAACAATGAAGGAGGTTGAATGGATAATTATAGTAAGATACTGCTGTGTGAAATACATGTCTTAACTTTAGTCATCTAAAAATAAGGGATCTGCTCAATACCATATACCCAAGTTGTATGCTCACTGAAAACCAGCCCGAGGATCATCTTTCCTGGCTTGAAGCACCTATTTTAAGATGAGTCTTCTCACAAAGGGAGCGGCCTAGACCTCTATGTCACAATATGGACTGGTTTCAAATAATTAAATTTAATTCAAAGTAGTCCCTTGCAAAACTTGTTACTCATTCTGTGGATTTATGGAGATCCAAATAACTATTACATCCTGCTAATATTAAAGTTATAGGAGCACAAGCACAGAATCAGTGAAATGGATGCTTACATCTAGGGTACCTTCTGAGGTTAACTAGTGAGCCTCGGTCCTAGGGAGGGGGACTTGGCAGGTTTGCTGTGAGCTTGCCAGGACACTTGCCAGCAGCACAGGTGTCTCTTCTCCAGCTTTCACATTCTCTTACTTGCTCCACTTTAGAAGCAAAATCCTTCTCTTAGAAACACACACACAAAAGATCTTCCCACTATTTCATGAACTTTTAACTCCAATGATTTATATTGACAAACCTGGCTCCTAAAGGGCTAGAGATTGTTTAAAACGAGGAACAAAGTCTGTGTAATTGTAAGACTATCTACTGACCCCAGCAGTGAGAGCATTTATGAGAAAATAAACCACTGAGAGAGAGGAAGGAAAAAAGAGAAATTAAGCAGTGGCCCCTGAGGTCAGGTCCAGTCTTTGTGTGGGCTTGCTGTGCTAATGGGCGTGTTCAGCCCTGGGGAATGAGGGAAAGTGTTCCCACAATTACACCACCCAGCACAGACTCTGCAGACGTCAGTGAATCTTCCCAAAGAGCTTGACCCAAAAAGGATAAGCAGACACAAACAGCAACCCTTCAGCTAGTTTTCACTGGGTGTAGTTCTGGGGGTCTCCCTGGGGCACTGATTCTGCTTTATTTTAAGGTCTATATTCAGAACAAATACTCTCTTGCAGGGACAGCAGGTGTTTCTCACCCAATGCAGAGAGCAGTTCATGAAGAGACCACCTGGCCAGAGTCAGTGGCAGAGACTGGCAATGCACAAGGGCTTTTGCTCTTCTTCCCTAGCTGTAGTTAAGGTTCACAATCAGTTTGTGCTGGACTGGAGCTGCTCAAGGGGCTCATTTTTTATGGTGTGGAGCCAAGGCCAGAAAATAGGTGGAGAATGTCTGTGACAGTTGAAAGTGGCAGGACTTAAGGGGAAAAGAGCTGTTTCCCAGCTTATTCAAACTTTGTTCACAGGGATAGAGTAAACACAGCAAACAGTTTACAGAATTTCCCAGAAAGCAAAACCACTTTATTTCACAGAGCCTAAAGGGCCATTCCTCACAATAATGTGTCTCAGATTTCTTTCCATATTATCTCATGTGGACCTCCTGAAAATGTCTTAACGCAGCATGAGAGTGTAACATATTACAGTGTGACACTTCTGAGTAAAATGGAATATGTAAAAATTATTTAAAATATCATCTCTGCTACCAGAAAGACCTTGAAGCATCAACCTTCATTCCTGATCTGTGCATAACAGCCAACCACAACTTAAGTTTAATCAACCTCATAACTTCTTCAGTTTCCTTCCACGGAGACAACCCAGAGCATAAACATAAAGCATCTCCTCCTGCTTTTCCTCCTCAAGGGTATCTTTACATGTGAGCAGACATTACATGCTCAGCTCCATGAAAAGTACTAGAATTAGATTTCTGCAATATTTTTTATGGCTGAATCTGCCTTTGCATTCTGAAAGGTCCTGTTCTTTTCTTTTTATCAGCAATAGAAGCTTTTTGTGTTGGCTGTGTAAATCTAATTTAATTCCCATCATAGTCACTGCTCCAGAGTGACAATCGACATCTAACTGAAGGCAATGATTTTTAATTCATTACATGTGTTCTTTTAACTTGTGTATATGTATTGCTAACTTTCCTTTTCGACTGTTTCTCAAGAGCAAAAATTAAATCATCAGTGCTAGATGCATAAAATGGTTTTATATGGTTCTACATTTCAGATTAATTTGCAAGTCAGAAGTTTCCATTGTGCCAAACAACCCTATGTATTTATCTTGACAATGATGCAGGAAAAACTAATAACAATGATGCATACAGAAAGCTTTTCACCCCAAGATCCTGGGACACACGACAAACTTTACATGCTGATTACAGTGTACACTTGGTATTGTTCAAGCTTTTCATTGGCTTTAGAGGATATAAATGTAAATAGAAAGCTATGCACAGATAATATCAGTCATTGATATACAGTCAGGTCTGGGATAGGAATGCAAGGAAGAAAGGAATTCCTCCTCATCGACACAGAGCATGAGGAATACTGTGCAGAGAACAGTGGGGCAGCAGCTATAATTACCTGGTGTAAACCACAAGTTATTCCCCCACTTTCTTCCCAGCAGCTTTCTGAGTAAGAACCAAATAAAACCAAAGCACATGGGAAGAAAAAAGTAGTTACATATGATTTGACTTTGGTTTTTGCCTTAGTTACTTTCAGGTAAGAGCAGAGTGAATTGTAGCTTAAAAGCTGGGGGTTTTTTGCTGCCTCAGAATATTGCTATTTTGGAGGCATATTTTAAAGGCTGAGTTTGTACTTCCTGCCTTACTGAAGTCTTTGTCTCCTATGCTCAAATGGTTTTTAAGCAATTTAAGCTGAGACAAAGCCCAGAATGTTTTATAAACATAAGTACCTGAGGTCCTTCCAGATCACCATGAGCTGAAAAGTCCATATGGCTTTTTTCTGTGTGCTGACTCTGTAGGACTGAAAAGGTTTGCTGTTCTTGATAATATGCTTTTTCTCTTAACAGTTCTTGAACCCTTAGGAGTAATTCAACTAGGTCAAACATTTGCCCAGTATCCTGCTGTCAGTTCCCTGTCTCCCTAAATAGGAGATGTTGGCAACAAGAGCTCTTGAAAGAGATCCTGCAGGAAGACAACTGTATTTGTAGTCAGTAAAAAGCAGTAGTCAGCACATCCCAAGCAGTTACTTTGTCTGGCATTTGTACCCTTGAGAAGCCAAGGTGTTGGACCCCAGAGAAACTGGGTTGAGCCTGTCTAGTTTTTGGAAGATATCTACAAATTTATCTGCTGCCTTATCTCATTTCCTCTGCTGCATCCCGTGGAACAGATTCTTTTTCTCCAGTGCTCAATATAACCAAATATAATCAGCAGCTGGTTAAACTATGTTACACAACTTTATTAAATGTAATATGCTGTGTGAGTAGAACAAACTCACAATGGAATGGGTCACATCTCTGGGATATTTTCTTAAGTGCTGCAATTACCATGATTAGGATGGGTTATGGTGAGGCAAAAGTGCCAGAAGACAGCAATGTTTATGAATACCTGTTTTGTGAATACATGGCTTCCTTGTGGAAGCCCATGACCTTCCTCTTGACCTTCTAAAAAGTGTCATATGGATACAGTTATTCACCCTTTAGTGAACAGAATGACACTGGACAACATAAAAGCACAAAATCTATGATAAAATGCCCAGCTTTGCATGTAGAATTTATTCTATTTAAGCTCAGCTATTTAACAGAAAGATCTGAAAGCCTGACATGAGGTGTGTTAATCAACTGAGAAGACAAGCAGCAAAAACAGAAGCAGGAGATGGGGAATTACAGCCTAATTTTAAAAATTCCCATATGATTGGGATTTCATTTTATTTGAGGTTCTATGATTGTTTGTTTTTGGGAAAGGAAAGACAACTAACAAAATGGAAGAAATAGATTTGACTAACACCAGGATATTTTGTTTACTGTTGATTAACTTTGTTATTTCTTTTCCCCCCTACTATTTTATGGACTTATAAATGAGGAATTACTGAACACTCACTGACAGAATCTTTAAAAGAATCTGAAAATACTGGATCTATTGGAACAAGATAATGTCCACAAGGGGACCCAAACTTCTCAAACAGGATAGTTGGTCAATGCCTAGATGGTGATGAAGGAATTTTAAGGGTCCTTGTAATGTCACTTTCAACTGTTCAGAGTGAAACTCTCCAAACCTCTGTTCTGATACACAATTCTTGCACCCACACAATCTGTAGTCATACTACATAAAATTATCTTTACTGTACACAAGAGACTTTTCTACCTGACTCTTTCTGCATATGCTGAAGGGGTTTTTGAACTGCCTTTTTGAAGTGTCTTATTGATGTCAAATTTGATCAATTTTGCACCAGGAATCACCTCAAGAAGCTTCAGGAACAGTCAGATCCTCAACTCTCAAGGTTAATCAACACATTTGAGCATAAAAATTGGTCCAAGCATAGATGGAGCTGCTGGAAAAGACAGGCCCACCTGGAGACTTCCTGTGCCAGATAATCAGATGTTTTGTGGTGAACCAGGCTAGGGGATAAGTTCACCTTGTCTTGAGTCTCTCCACTGATTCAGATCAGTCTGTTATCTAATCTGTGCAGCTGGATGAGGAGTACCTGGGACACCCAGGGAACTCATGTCTAAAGTGCACTGGGTTTGCACAGCGACAGGGCTGAACTGCGCCATGGTTGCAGAATGAATTTAAGCTTTATATTTATAACTGTCACACAATTATTTTTAAAAATGTAGAAAAAAAAAAAATCACCCTTTCTTCAAGGAGATATTTTATTTCAAAACATCAGGGTGAAGGGTTTCCCCAGGTTTAATTTTCTCCAGTCTTTTCAGCTAAAGGCTGAAAGGGAATCCGATCTGATTAGATGATTTTTCAGTCTCTCAAAAATACCATTTTTCAGCAGATTTACTACTCATTGAAAAACTCTAGTCTGGAACTACTTTTCTTTGTCTTATTATACAAAACTGCTTGTAAAGTAGATCATGTGCTGTTGGTCTGTTTCTCAAGTGTCAGGAAGTATACTGCTTTAAATAAAGTATTCAGCTGTCATTCTCCATTTCAAGAATTTCTGATGTGGAATGTTTTCCTAACCACGTCATTTCACTGCACCACACCAAAGGAATATCTAAGACATATAACCAAATTTTCCTCTGTATTTATACTTCAGGATATTGAGGATACTCTACCATTGCTATTAGGATTCTGACTCTACTAAAGCTCTGTACAAATACTAGTTGTGTTTTTTGCCTTGAGCTACTGTGTATTTTGTTTATAGTTGCAGCACATTTTCACTTGCTGTATCTTTTTTTTTTTTATCACTTCATTTGTTAATATTTTACTGTTCTTTTCATTTTAAGATTTTCACTATCTTAATTTTATCAATTATAATCTTAACATTTGGCCCGAAGCATTCAAATGAATGAAATGGTTCACCTCTCCTCAGCACTGTGCTCAGCATGGCTGTGACAAAAAAGCTGGATGCTCTTTGTCTGTCCTGAGGTTTCAAGCAGGGGTTACATTTTACTGAAATTTCACTTCTTGTTCCTGCTGCAGACAGAGCATCTAGGGAAGTATATAGGGAACTCTGTCACTGTCATATTCAAAACTGTTCAAAAGTTCTGTACCAATGAACACCCTGGAAATCAGGTTTGTCCACTGCCTGTCTTCTGCCTCTATTCCACAGCAAAAGTCACAGCTTCCACAAATCAGTTCTTGTCATTCCTTAAACCATTTTGATTTAAAAAATGAAAAACACCACAACAAAATTGGGTTAACCACGACCTATTCCCATTACTTAAGCTAATATGACTTTGTGTAACTGAACTGGGTGAAGAAGCACTCACACAATCAATCCTGCTAGAAAATAAGAGCTAGTCAGCATTGATGCACAGTAATCTCCTCACAAGCAGAGCTGGGCTTAGAAAAGCACATCTGTTCCCAGCCTGAGCTATGCTCTGCAGAGCCCCATCCACAAAATTAGCCATGCTCTGCTATACATTCCTATAGAGGAGTTTCAGCTTACTTTTGTATTATTATGAAACCAGTAATCACCATGACTGTGAAAACATGAGAGTGAAATATGGGACATTGCAAAGATAAACACCTGAAATTACAGCTCTGAGAATATGGCTTTTCCCTTACTTTCCAAAAAAATGTTAAGTCTGAAACCAAACTACCTCTATTTCAATGGGGACATTGTTAGCTATTTTACTGCTGAACATTGTAACAAATCCATCTAACTTGTGTGCTAAAATTCCAGAGATGTTCAAAATCATCTGTGTCCTGACATGGCTGTTAAGGGAAAACTATCAAGCTATGGGAGTCTGCATTATATTCTTGGAATGAAAAAAATGGGAAATGGGCTGAGCACAAAATAAATAGAGTTCTTCAAGAAAACAGATAATATTATAGACTTCTGCCTCCAAGTATTATTCTTCTTATGTAAGTTGCTGTAACTTGAACTTAAATTCAGTTCCTTGATTCAGGTAAATCAGTTCAGATGTTTTTTACCAGCATAACAAAACTCAGGTGTCCTACCACAGTCTTTGGGTCTGGTTGGTCAGAGAGCACACAAGGAGATGATCCCACACCAGCATTGATATTAGCTACCACTCATTTCTCAGTTTGCATCCCCAGGACTTGCACTAACATCTGATTTTGGGGAGAATTAATTCTGCTGCTTCAAAATCGATGTAATATGTTGGCTCCAATGGCAAGACAGCACAGAGAAGTAGTCAGAAGTTGGACTCTGGAGCATTACGTGTGCTACCACTCCACTGTGCAGCATTCAAAAATTGTATAAAATAAAAAAGATTCAGAACTTTATATTTGCCAAGTGTAAACACATTATTTATTAGGAGAGTTCTTTGAAACTGAGTTAATAATCACTTGCCTGCTGTACAGATGGTTTTTTTTGTGCTTCTAGAGAAAGAGAAAATGAAAAAGACATCTTTCTGCATAAAGAAATATAATATAATCTGCTCTAATAGTGACAGCTTTTTCAATTAAAGCTGTTCATATTAGTAGAAACCCATTTTATTTGTTCATTCAGCCTGCTGGCTGAATAAAAGTAACATCTATGCCACAGTGGGAATGGTCTGAAAAATTCATTTTCTAACTAGCAAGTATACAGAGGAGTTACAGTTTATAGGTTTCAGAGACAACATGGAACATTGTGTTTTGAAGAACCCATTGGGAAAGTTAAATAGCCTAGGACCAGTGATATTTTGTCATAAACCCTTAATTGTATACATACTGCCCTTGGAGGTTGTGAGATAAAACAACTTGATTTTAACTGAGAATATGAGCAATCTACTGAGTAAAATCTGAGTTGTCTGAGGTGTGTTAATGCTGTTCTGAGTTGCAACCTTGGAAATGAGCGACTGACTGCTCATGAATATACCATGAAACTACCTAATAGCCATTATATCTTTTCTCCTTCCTTCTCCAAATGAATGCCCCATAATAGAGAGCTCACAGCTCATTCTGTTTATAGGAAATGACTTTCACATACAGCACAAGAAGATGTTCCCCCTAAATTGCAGAAACAGATGTAGGAACAAGATGAACAGTTGCAGATCCATGTTAAACCTATATGAGTGACTACAAACAGATTCAACAATTCATCTAAAGCATTAGGAAAGCTATTTGGTTTGATTTATATAACTACAGGACCAAATGGATTTTCCATATGAACCTTATATAACCTAGGCCATGTCTGGGGAACAGGAGAGACATAGGCATATGAAAAGACACATGCAACAGAAAAGGTCATGAACTTAAAGAAAATATTTTACTTGCTAATGAGTCACTGTTACCTGATCTCTTCTTATGCTGGATTCTTGCTCATTAACAGAACTATCTTTGGATTTCCAAGCATTTCTAAGAACAGTTTTATTACACTCTGCTTGTGCATGTACCATTCTGCCCTTATGCAAAAGTATTTACAAAGAACTTATGCAAAAGTATTTACAAAGAATTAATCTATTAAAATACATTCTAATTTAATAAGGAAGAATCATCCATCAGTCACTGTGCTCATTTTTGCTGCCTAGCATAAAACAATATTTTGGCAAACAAAAAAGCAAAAACAGCAAAATTAAAGTTTCTAAGACTGCATAAAAATTAGCACAACTTAAAGGTGAGAGAAACAAGAAATATTCAAGTCCAGTCCTCCTCTTTCTCAGTAAAAGGGGATGTGCAGCCAGAAAACAATGTCTGTATAGTCTATGGTCACAATGGTTTTATTAATTTTATTTATTTTATGTGGCACTTTTCATAGAATCACAGAATATGGTGTTGGAAGGTATCCACAAGAATCGTCCAGTCCAGCTCCTGCCTCTGCACAGGACACCCCAAGCATCCCACCCTGTGCCTGAGTCTCAGTGCCAGTCAGTATCCAGCTGAATGCTGGTAATTTTGTCCTGAAGGGTCCTGTGAGAGATGCATAGAAAGATTTACTGAAATCCAAAAGGATTCCATCAGCTGGCTTTCCTTGACCAACCAGGTGGGTTACCTTGTCATAAAGCAAAATCAGGTTTGATAAGCACTATAAATCAAGTTATGTAAAGACATGCTCTAAAGTCAGAGAAAGAGGGCTTTGAAAGGAACCTTGCCATCAACTATTCCAGTGCCTTTCAACTTTTTATTTTGTGCCTCATTTCAAGTGTGTGACTTCTGGGACAGCGAGGTGCTTCATGCCTCATTTGCTGCAGTAACGCTTTCACCACAAAGGAACATATCTCTGGCTGAGAATTTTGTCTTATCCAGCCCTGGTCCAAAGTCAGGATCTGCAATATCTAAATCATTCCAGACAGAGACTTGTTCTATCATTAGAATGACATGCTTTTATCTACTGTCTTACCTCAGTAACCCATGCTACATTTTAAGCTATTATTTCCTGTCATGTCTGTGGACACAGGGAACTGATTATTTCTTTCCTTTTGCTGGCAGCCCTAGAGAACACTGTTACCACATCCTACTCAGTATTCTCATCTTTTGGCTAAGCAAAAGAAATTCCTCCAATCTCACCTTAAAGGTCATGTTTTCTACATCTGTGGATTACCAGCACTCGCTCTGCTGGACTCCCTCCAGTTGGCCCATCTGTTACTGTGCACCGCTCAAAACTGGGAACAGAACAAGGTCTTATGAATGCTGAGTAAAGCAGAAGGAGTAAAACCTAGACACGTCTGCCATATACTCTAGTATGTGGCTTACTTTTCACAGCGTGAGTTTCTTCCCTCACATTCAGTTAAGGATTCAGTGGCGTCTGTTTAACTTCTGCTTTGCCAAGAGTGCTCTCTTTCTTATATGTATGCAATCAATTATTCCTCAGGATAGTGTTCTGCACTTCTCCTCACTGAGGAGTTGTGTCCTATTTTTCCCTGAGACTTTTTCTTCAGCATCTCAAGACACACATGAATCTTTTTGACTCTTGCTTTCAGCCTCTCAGATTTCTCCTCCTGAGAGCTTGCAATCCCTTTCCACGTTAGTGAAGTCTGCAGATATTACAGCTCTCCTCCCTCTTCCACCTTGCAAGGTGATAAATGAAACTATTTCATACACTGCAAGCCAGGAGAATCCCTAGAGCAAGCAGTCTTTCTTTCACTTTGAGAGCGGGCCTTTAATCCCTTCATTTATTTTTTTATCCCCAGTAGGTTTGCTCTCTCTTCATGGCAGATTTATACACCCCATTTGCTACTAAGAGCATCCTGTTAGACAAGATCAATTTTTATTAACGTCAGGTTACGTAACATCTCCTCTCCTGGTCACTGTTCTTTTCCTAATTATACATGCAAATTATTCTTGTCTGACATAATTTGATCTTCTCAAGTTATACTGACACAGTGCTTGTCATACTGTTAGATTCCTAGCTCTGTTAGTTTCACCAGTATCTTCCTGGTAATGGATGATCACCTGCCTGGCCTTTTTGATGGATAATTTACCCATCCTCTGGTTATCCTCCTCAGAGATCAAAGAACTAAAGCCTCTTCTTAGGTCTTTGATGGGAGATTTAATCAACAACTGCTCTAACTTGAATGGCCTCTAAACTGTCCTTTTCCATTTCCACACACCCTTACCTGTTCTTCGTGTCTAATCTTCTTGATGGAGACTGATGGAAAAACTGCCCAAATTCCTAAATCTTTACATTAAAATCTGCTATAATCTGTGCCTAGCCACTTTTAATCCCATGTTTATGGTGTACTTCCTTTCTGAAGATTATTCAGGTCTTGAAAAGCCAAACTTCTAATGATATTTCAATCTGTCTTGAGAAGGAACACAGTGCCTGGATATGGAAAAGCTTCTTAGACAACTTTAAAGACACTATGGGAATAGCTACATACAATTGAAAGTCTGAACAAGACCTCTCAAACAACATAAGTTCTGCAATCAGGGAAAGGAAAAACTTTGTAATATCTTTTAATAGACACAGCACTGCCTCAAAGAGTAGCCTGCACAATTGGCTGGGAATCACCAGTGCAGATAAATAATGTAGATTTATTACTCAGCTCATAATTCAAGTAGAATAAACTGAATTACAAAATTAATGCCTCAAAAGACTTTTCTGTACCAAACTGTTGTAAATTCAGAGCATGTACTCCAAGGAATCAAGTGCATTTATGGTTGATAGAACATGGCTTACAGCTTTGAAGGTATGAGAAGGTGAATAAACTAGAAATGCAATTCTTTGCTCTCTGAAAAAAAAAAAAAAAAAAAAAAAAGCCATGCAGAGTAAACAATCATAAATACAAGAAATTCATCTGTCCCCTGAGATAAAAGTAGTGATCATTGTAATAGGAGCATTATAGAAGGTGCAAAGTAGAAGATGACAGAAGAGAAATTAATCAGTCTATTATTGTCATTGGTTTAAGAACCAAAGAGCTACTGCAGCTTCTACAGATAAAGAATATGAAGCTGTTGGAAAGGCATCCTTTAAGGGCAGTTATCTGCAACTGAGATCCAAGAGAAATGCAAAGACAGAAAGGCATTTAAAATTTAAAAAATCACATTCCCATATCAAGCAAGTTTTCATTCTTTCTGGGTCCAAGTAAACACTATTGCCAAATGTCTTGAACTACAGGGAAAATATCCAATTGCTTAAATCAAGGCAGCCTTACATAAACTTTCCACCAATACAATTTGATGTAACTTCCACAGGGACACAGCGCTGACCTATTGCAAATATATCGGCGATTGTAGTAACTTTAAAAAACAGTTCAGAAGTGACAAAGAGCTTGGAGATGAAATTTCTTTTTTCAGTAGGAATTCAGGCAAATAGGAGATTGCATTTTATGCATTTTTACATAAAAACTTCCATTCCAGAATTCCTAGCATGAAGCAGATGCCCTGAGGTCACCAGGGTTTGTCTAAGAGCAGTGATGACAACTCAGTAAGAGATTTTTCCCTTCTGGCTGCATTGGAGCCTCCCAGCTGCCTGCTCCTGAGGCTGGATTCAGCCTCCTCATGCACAGCTGCGTGCCCACAGCCTGCCTGTGTGCACATATCCTTTTGGGGAAAAAAATGACTGGCACACAGGGGAGTCCCACCAGTAGCATCTGCTCACAAATTTGGAAAGTTTGGATAGCTCAGATTTCAAACCACGAGACAAGTTGCTCTAAGGAGAAGGTAAACTGTGCTCACACAAATTAATTCAAATATAAGAAAATCATATTTCCCTAAGGGAATATGTTTATAACAGCTACTGTAATTAAAATTCTTTAAAGCTGAGGTGACAACAACTGACCAAGCAAAGCAAGCTGACATGCATCAGAAGTACTGTTTTTAAGAAATCCCTTATCCCTGCCTTGATTAGATGTCAGCAAACACTTCTGACAGTAATTTTTCAACAGCACAGGAATACAGTCAATGGCTGTTCTCAGCCTACCAGAGAATGAATCTATTTCTAGAAAGGAAAAGAGAGGGGAAAAAAAAGAAAAAAAAACCTAAAGAAACCAAGAATCCCTGACTTCAAGGATATATGGGCTTCCCTGGGAAGTTTGCTTGAGTGAAGTCACTGCATGCACCACAGAGCGATGCTGAACAGAAGGCAAACAGGGGAGACCTCATCCTGCTCCAGAATAAGGAGCTTCCCCTTGCTGCCAACACTGTGATCAGGGCGAGGCCCTGCCATAAGGAGAGGAAAAGGCTGAACTGTACCACCACTGAGTGAGAAGTAAAAAGTGTTCCCAGAGTCTGGCTCTGTTAACTGCAGTGGATGTGCTGCTGTTTACTGTCCCCGCTTGAACCGAGTGGGTATCTGCAAAGCTCCATAATTAATGTCCCAAACTGCTGCACAAGTTTTGAGTTCAGGTAACTCATTGACTTGTGTGGGCTTTCCCCAGCTCTACAGCAGCCTGCTGAGGACAGTAACATTAAAAGCCATTTGTGTCTGTAGTCCCTTGCTACAGCACTTCAAGAAATTTTGATGAACACCTGCCCCTAGGCAAAGACTACACAAGTGCTGAAATACAGAGATAAAGCAAACACATCACAGGTTTCACAAATACATGAACTTTAGACAAAGCATCCTGTTGGGGTGCAACACACATTACTGTGCACTGAGGAAATAGAAGATCTGATTTTGGGGGGTGTTTTTTGTTTGTTTCTGGGGGAAAAAAAAACAAAATGCAATGTCATAAAAACATATAAAAATTTAAAAGATATTTCAGATAACGAATAAACTTTATGTTGGTGCTTTACTCATTGATTTGAAATAAATTCAAACGAGCAAAGTTTCCTACTTTTCCAACTGAACTGTCACTTTGAAATGTAAAATCAACTTTTTTTTTCAGTTTTTAATTTATTTTACATTTTCAAAAATTGCTTTAGTTTTTCAGCCGAGTTTAAATTTTCAAATACCTCTGTGTGTTCCAAGAATCATTTTCCACAGAATGGCACAACTTTGACAGGAGAAAATTGTCCATTTGTATTAGTTTTCCTTGTATATGCTGTTGGGGCTCTAAGAAGCACTTTGTGCAAGGAGAAGAATCTGATGCTGGTGGGGTTACAGCACAACTCAAGCAAAGAGCAGCTTGTATAAACAGCAGATGCTGACCTTTTCACTCAGTGAGAGGGGGATTCATCTCCATCTTATCTGGTCACTCTGGCTCCATTTAGAGCCAATGGAGACAAATGAGTGGTTTTAGGACAGAATTCACAAACTCTCTTTCAAACATCTAAATTAGGATGAGACGAAATGCATCTGAAACCAAGCTGCTTTCTACCCCAACCATAAAAAGAAAAAAAGCTACTTTACCATCCCTGACTATAAAATGAGGGTAAAATATAGGTCAGATGCACAAGTCCACAGTAAGGCTGATGATTCCCACCCATCAAAGCCCAGTGAAATGACTATGACAGTCTACTGAGTTCACTGGGCACCAAAAGAGAATCAGTGCCCATTAAGGAAGCATTTAGCTGCATTTATTATTCCCAAATTGTAAGTGCATTTATTTAGTTTTGTTTTTTTTTTTTACCAGGTCACTAAGTCTCGCATATTAATAATTACATAGCATTGCTTCTTAATGGTATTTTCATAGATGTAATACTTACACAGCCAGTTGTAAGAGGTCACACACCTTTCCAACCAAAAAATCAGATCTTTTTTCCCTTGTTGACTGTGAGGAGTCTACAGGCCTGATCCAGGACCCTGATAGCTCAGAGATAATGTCCCCTGTGGCTGCAAGCCAGTGCTGCAGCAGACTTTAAAAGTGTGGGTGGGGGTAAAAAAAAAATAGAAATAAATAAAAAAAAAAAAATCACAAATTTTCTGTTTTGCAAAGCATTCCAGAAACAAATTCACTACTAGTACTCAAATCTTTTGTTTTTCCCCAGAGCTCCAACAACCCTCCCACTCAGAAATAATTATTAGCTGGAAGCTCATTCTGGCTTTTACCATTCCAAATGAACCTGACAAGCAATTTCCGAAGGAATTTATGTGCTGCTGTTTTTCCCTAGGCTGTGTTTTAAAAGTAAGATCCCTTTTATTGCCTTTTGAGAGAGTTTAAGCAACTTTACCAGTCCCCTTAGGGAGTATTGGTGGACAGTTTGTGAACAGAACAAGAAGCAATGCTATCCTTTCTGCAGGAATTCTTATTACTTCACCCCACTCATTAGAGCAGTGAAAAAGGGCATCTGTGAAAGTTCTTTTAGATAATCACTGACTTAGCTTAACAGATGTTATTTAAAATAATATTGGCATAGTGAGAGCAACATGAATAGTTATAAAATACATATAGAACACAATCTATTGCAAACCACCCTGTGCCACAAATTACACCTGTCCCTTCCTTTTTAGTTAATTTTACAAATACAGCTTAGAAAGCAAACCATGTGACATAAGTGATCAGGCTTATCCAAGTTAAAGAAGTCAGATATCTAAAGCTACCTATGACTTGAACAGATCAGAGATAAAGCTATAGGCTCACATATGTTCACATGAAAATTTCAATAAATATTTTCAATTAACAAAAATTAATTTATTTTGGTCTCTTTTGAGGTATTAAAACTCTAAACTTGTACAATGTATTGCTTCCTAAGAAAAGTTCAAGACTTAAGCATGAATGATGTTTGCATCTGCTCCATGGCCCCACCTGTATGTAATAAAGAAAGGAGTTATTGTTTGGTATTATTTATTAGTAATTGGAGAAAATAATAATTATACTGGAAATTACTGGCTATTCCAATTATCATACCTAATCATACCTTACATATACCTTCATGCATATGTGTGTATATATAAATAGATATAGATATAAAATATATATTTCTCATATATCTGTGAAATATATTAATTTCTGTTATCAAAACTATGCAGAAGAAGTTAACTGATAAAAGGTGTTGAAGGGATCTGCCAAAAGCCAAAAAGGAGCAGCTGAGTTAGGATGGGAATTCAAATGTGATAAGTGAAGTCCTAACCCAGAACAATACGGAAAACAATATCTCTGTTGAGAAAGCTGAATGTGTTACTCCTATTGCTAGCATAAAACTGTTCATGCAGAGCATTTAATCAGGGCTGGCCATCCCCATGTCATTAAACTCTCCTACTTTCCAAAACATGACCATGAGGAGCCCTGAATTGTTAGCAATAACAATGGTTGGTCAGGACAAAAGTGGTGGCCAGGGACCATTTAACAGCACGGACAGCCTTCACCTCAGCCAGCCTGTTCTGCCATACACAAGTGTTACCTCCATACAAGACTTGCTGATTGTTTTCATTTGATCCACAGAGAATATTTTTGCTGTTGCTGCCTCCAGGAGGGTCCTTTGGCTCAATCCACAGAGGTTTTGCATTCGATATCCAAGGCACACTCTCCAGTGGTGCCCTACATATCAGAGATCATCCTTCCATGCTGAGCTAGCCACCCTATGGAGACTTCATTTGTTTCCCCAGGCATGGAAGTATGACATATATAAATGAAGACTCTCTTCAACTGACAAGACATTTCACACTTTTCCCAAGTGCATGAGGGACACAACCTACAGAAACATAATTTAATAGGATTTTTTTAATGGGTCCTGTGATAAATGTTTTATGGCCAAAAAAGAAAGTAAAAGCCCATTCTGCTTTGTGAGAAACCAAAGAACATGTGAGTTCCCAAATTAATTCATAGGTCTCCCTTGAAGAGAAATCCTTAATGCCCTCTATTAAATTGCATCTCTCTATTTTGAGAAAATTGATTTACTTGTTCCTTTGCTAGAAACTTGAGAATGACATCACCAATCACTTTGTGTGTTACCTACATGTCAGCAACTTTGGGTTATATAGTGACGGACAACTGAGGCTCCTTCTATACCTAGGAAGAGCCTAAAAAAATTGACTTAACAGATATTTTTTATTATTCCCAAAAACAGTGTTGATAATGAGATTTTTTAGCTAACCACACTTCGCTTGACAAATTATGAAGAGATCAATTTTTTTCCCATTAGCCTCACCCTCATCAATGGCTCAGCTGAGGTCAACTAGCCCTTCACTTGTAGTTAATGGTACACAACCTTTGTCTACTGATTTTTCTCCATCAAAGCCTAAAAGAAGAAAAATCAATGGCCCTTATTTCAAATTCAAAGGAAAATACTTTAAATTAAAAACTCATTTCCCTTAAAAGACATTATGAATATATTTGGGAGAGAATGCCTTAGTCTGATGACAACTCAATACAAAGGCCATAATCTGAGTGGTGCTGAGCATTTGGAAAACCCACAGTAAAAAAATCTTAGTTCTGTGATATTATTATTGGTAATTTCAATGAGATCTAAATGTCATCTTTTTATTTTATCTGGAAATTTCAGAATTCAGTGGTGGTTTGTACTGATGTAATAATATCTAAATAACATATTCCAAAACTTAAAATACTTTAAATTATGATTATGTCATTGTCTTTTTGTACTACTGTATGAGGTTCAGAGTGTGTGTTCACCCATTTCCATTCCCTTTCCATACAGAAATTTACCGTTTCCACAGTACAGATTGTGACTTTTAATAGGAATCTATAGGTGAATACTGAGTCCCATGGAGAGCCATATCCTCAGACACCCTCTTTCTACCACACACATGCAGGCCATCCATGTAAGGCTTGTCAGGACAGATGTAAGGCATGAAAAAACCTATTTAATAATTTTATAACAAGGATCACCTTTTTGTGGGAAGCTGATCATAATTTTACACTGTTGTTGGGTTTCAAGGCTATTTAACTACCTACCTAGACAGAATTGTTAGCCATTAGCTGATTATAAACATCATAATTCAGGCCATATTCATCCTTCCAAATTTCTGACACTCAGATGAGGCATGTCTCTCAGGATATCCCACTTTGGTCCACAAAAGTGTAAAGTGTTAAAAGTGTAGTTTCGACCTCTGCTGGGTTGGGTCAGCCTGGTATAATTTCCATTGGCTGTAAACAAAACCTAGGATAGTCCAGTATGGTTTGTAAAGTGTCATCAAAGTTTGGATTGGGGGAATCTGGATCTCTGTATACCAGATGTCTCTGAAAGGAGCACAGGTGCATCTTGCCTAATTCAACATTAGGTATCAGTGCTAACACAGCAGCACCACAGCCAACAGAGGAGCATGAATGTTTCCACCAGGCAGTTTTTACTGACCCAGGTGAACTCCCTGACTCCCTCTGTGGAGACACAGAGACACTGATACAAGCATCCTGCTGTTCATCCTTTAGAGAATCATAGAATAATTAAGATTGGAAAAGACATTTAAGAGCAGAAGTTCGATCATTGAGCCAGCACCACTACCATGTTCACCATTAAACATATCCTCAAGTGCCATACACACAGGGTTTTGAACACTCCCAAATTTGGAACACTTCTCTGAGCAGCCCATTCCAATGCTTTTCAACCCTTTCTGTGAAGAAATTTTCCCTAATATCCCATCTAAACCTCCCTCAGAACAACTAGGCCATTTCCTCAGATGAAGGAACTAATACAAGATTTTAGATTTGTATTCCTGGAATTGCTGTGAGATTTATAAGTTCAGCCTGAGCACCTTTGCAGATCTAGCCACAGGGTGTATTCTTTTAATGTCTACATCAAGTGAATTAAAAAAAAACCAACTAAGACTTGGTTTTCTGGGGGTTCTTCCTCTGGATTTTCACTCAACCATGTCCATTTAAGCTCACACACCCTATCTGCAAGATTCTTTCAGACTTCAAAAGATGCTGAAACTTTAACTGGTAATTCACACAAGAAAGGTCTATAAGAGCTGCATGCAATAAGGACAATCCAGATATAAAAACCATAGCAAAAATTTTGACAGCCAAATTAATAATTGGTATAACTCCTAAGAAATACCTAAGGATTTTTTGGACTGCAAGTCCTTTTCCACAGTTTGTCCTTTAAATTTCCTGCATGCATTATGACTAATAAGAATTATATTATATGACTTAGGTAGTCATAATACCAATACACTCCTTTGGCCACAATGAATAGTATTATATTTTTTATGAGTGCATATCAGACAGATATTTTTTTGTATTAAATGGAGCAGCTTTTAAAATATTTTTTTATTTGGGAAGGGTGTTTTATTGTGATTATAAACTTTTGTGCTAGTCATGTCTCCAAGATATTCAGACATTACAGTGCTCATTATCCTGAAGAAACAAAAAAAAAAAAAAGACAAGGGTAATCATCAGGCCAGGTAACATCAACAACTTGCAATGAGTGGCTGGACCTGGACTCCATTTTTATATCAGTCACAGGAAGGATTGTCCCTACTCAAAATAATTTAAGGCCCAAAGTCCCCATCCAGAAATTTATTTAGATTTTCCTTCTTCCATTGAAATCAATACCAATTACAAACCTACATGACCTTGTAGATCTGGTCTCAGGTATTTACAGTATTGTACCAGGAGTCAGACACTAATGTAAAAATGTACAGAGATTATTAGTTCCTATCTAACTGATCTTGTCTTACCCTACCTTAGTTAATATGGGGGTTTTTTTTGTTTTCCTCAGATTCATCTAGCCTTGTAATACAAGATTAATTGCTTCTAGCCCAAATGTTGCCAACGACAATACCATAACTTTTTTTATAAAAGGGGGGATGGATGTATAATAGATCTGTTATTAATGGACTACAAGTACATTGAATACTTAGGGATTTGTTTAACCTCAGATGATCACTACATGAATAAAGTAAATTTTGTGGAGATAATTAATCAGCTTCAGGAAAAAGGAAGCTTGCACCTTTATTCATTATCTTACTGGAAAGAGCCACTTAAGTATGAATTGATTACCTGGAATACATTATCTTTCCTATATGCTGCCAAATATGGTTCCTTCTTCAGTTAAGTAGAATCATGACTTCTTGTGTTTGGACCAGAAAGACACTGAATTTGCATGCCAGTTTCATGCAAAAATCAATGCAACCAAGAGACTTACTAAGTCCAGATCTCAAACTTCTATAATCTGTCTGTAGTTTGCAACAGAGAGATACCCAGAATTAGACCAAGAGTAAGGCAAAAGAACTTCAGTCAGGAAAATAATTCATGATAAATTAACTGAATTCCCCCTACATCCCAGGATCCAAGAGAAAATATCTGAAGTGAACTAGAATCCAAAAAGATACACAGATTTGGTCAAAATATTAATTTCCGTAACCTGCAGATTTAAAGTCTGTGAAATAAAGGTGTGGCCATGAGCATATGGATGGGGTTATGGGTTATGATGGAGCAGCCTTACAGTGAAACACACCCAAGCTGTCAAGGCCTATGCTTGTCTATGGGCACAATAACTCTTAGAGTATTTTGAAATAATTCTTATGGACCAGATCCAAATCCCACCATTTTTTTGTTTGTTTCAGTGTAATAATGTCTATACTTCTACTCACCAATAATCAGGGTAGCTGCAGTGAGGAGGCACAGAGGCAGGCCTGACATACATAAGTAAAAGTGAGGTACAGGTTGGTGTTCCACCTGTAGTGAAACAGAAAGTTGCAAAAAAGCATGTGGGCCTCAGTCTCTGTATGAATGGAGGCAGAATTTATCACAAGAACCACAAAGAGTGGCAGCATTTTGTTGTTCTGAAGCCAAAGAAAACTCCTATGAAGCACAGCACTGAAGAGTAGGCCTGGCTGGGGCAGGTGGAGAAAAGAAAACGGAGTAATCAGAGGACTGAGACCACTCATCCCCCTTCTTTCCTTAATAAATCTGCATGTGTGTATTTTGTAGCCATACAGTAGAATATGCATTTTAAAAAAACATCTAAAATATTCAGTCATTTCATGAAATGCCTGATTCAATCCCAGATACAACTAAAATTTTCAGTTATTTCAGAAAATTACCAAATATCATAGATAGACACTGTGGGATGTGGCAAAAGCTAGTTTCTCTCATGTCATGTAATAAGTGAAACAATGCTTGTATTATGTTTATTTTTAAAGCTATATACTCATATTTGTGCCTAAAGCTACATAGCAATACACATCACAGAGCCAATATTTATTTTCAAAATTGAGACTATTTCAGAAAGTGATTTCTTTCTGTCCATTTTAAAAAAATAAACGCTTTAGAAAAAACACCCTAAAACAGATTACAGGGGAAGGAGGTTTGCTGAAGGCATTCCATCTTCAGTGACAGTTTAACCCTTGATAGTGCTGGGATTTGCAACCCACACTTACCTGCTCAGGAAAGGCTTCCTGTCAGCAGCTCAGGAATGAGCAGCTCAGGAATGAGCAGCCCAGGAGAGCAGCTGATGGTGTGCTGGACTCCATCAATGAGCACCTGGATCAGAGACCATGGCCCATCCCACCTGCAAAACCTCTGAAGAGAGCTGCTATTAATACACAGTACTCACTGCCTGTCAAAATGAGGGAAAATCTATTTGCAATAGGAGTGGAAGGAGAACAGGTGTGGATCCAGCAACAGGCCCTGCAACAGGAATGCAGATTGATGAGACTTCAGGCCTTATGATTCCTTTTTTATTATTTATTATTAATTGTTTATGGACAAGAAATGGAGCTTCAGGTGTGAGCTGAGACCCTGCTGCACACCTGGAAAAGAGAGGGTGCAGCTGCTTTAATCAGATCAATCTCATCATCTCACAGATTTGTAGAATTTAAGAATGGAATCCTTGAGGTTGGGAACGATGGCTAAGATCATCAAGTCCAACCATTAACCCAGCACTGCCAAATCCACCACTAGATATGTCCCTAAGTGCCACACCTAAAGGTCCTTTAAATACTCTTGGGGAAAACGATCCCACCACTTCCCTGGGCAGACTGTTCCAGTGCTTGACAAGTCTTTCAGCTAAGAAATTTTCCTTAATTTTCAGTTTAACTTCCTCTGCTGCTCTTTGAAGCCATTTCTTCTCATGCTGTCCCTTGTTCCCTGGGAGAAGAGATTGATCCCACCTCACTTCAACCTTATTTCAGGGAGTGGTAGGAAGCAAAAAGTTGTCCCCTAATCCTGATTTCCTCCATGCTGAGCCCCCCCCAGATCCCTCAGCTGATCCTCATCAGGTTTGTGATCCTGACCCATCATCAGCTTCATTGCATTTTCTGGACACCCTCCAGCACCTCAGTAGCTCAGAGTCACTCATGTTCCAGCCTTTCCTAGAAGTTTTGAATCCTAATATGTCCTCTGAAACTGAAAATGAACCCACTACTGTCCTGAAGCACCCCTGGATATAAGCTGGATTTTGGTGCTGTGTGGGAGCCAAACAGAAGAGACTTCCACCTGAAGAACAGTTTCTCCTTCACACTCCAGTGAACAAATTGAAAAACTTATGAAGAATACAGATATTAAAAGGAGACAACTTACCTGGAGATACTTTCAGTGTAAAGAAGTTCCCAGAAGGAGAGTCAACAAAAGGGCATGTGGTCCCATGGCTAGGGAATTTCCAAAGGACTGAGAAATGCATGACTGCTCCTTTGGTCCATATCACCACTGCTGTTTATTAATTCCCTGAGTAGTACGAAGTGGCTACAGATGTTATTTCCCACATAACCACAGTGTGAAAGCACATGGATAATGCCAGGATTCACCTTCTGTCAGTTTATGAAACCAAGTGAAACAGGCATATGATCCAGAACACCTGTAATGCCAGTCAGTTGGCAAAAATGCTTGAAACCTCTAATTATTTCATGAAAGGACTGATTTCACAAGATGACAGTAATAAGCACAGACAACAGAGACATACATAGATTTTAAAATACTGCAGTGTATACTTATGTGTATATAGATGCACACCAAGCTAAACACACATCAGTTAAAGGAATTGGTTATTTCCCAGTGCCACCAGCTGTCTCCTGCCTCTGCAATGATGACTCAGTACAAACCAATGACCCTTGTGCTATAGAGAACAGTTTGTCTTTTTGAAGTTTGATTTGTCAGCAAGGATAATACTGCCTTAGCTTTTGCACTGTCCTCCAAAGTGCTCCTATAGGGCTCCCCAACACCTGGAGAGCAATGAATCAAAATCATTCAGGTCCCAGTTCCAGTCACAGCCATGGCTGCACATCACATAAAATGACTTTTTGGTTGTTGCTGTTATTGTTGTTGTTGTTGTTGTTTAAAATGTCATTTTCTACAGCATTGAAAAAAAAGTTTCTGAAATTTTCAATCCATTTTTCCACTTCTTTCCTGAACTAACTTGGCAGTCCCAGGTTTCTTATCTCATGCTTCACAAATTAAATACAATGAAAAGACAAGAGCTTTTCATTTCAGGAGCCTGATATCATTTATGCTTTCATTTATTATTTTATTTTATTTTATTTTATTTTCACTTCAGTCACAACTTCTTACATTTCATCTTGTTACATTTTAGGCTGAAAGAGGTAATCTAAGATGACTATGTGGTTCTCCCAAGCCATAGCCTGTCAGATTGCTGAATTATCAGTAACTAGTCAAGCAGCACAGAAGAAACAGATCACATATGCCAATTCCTTCCTTCTTGGTAACCATTTTCCAGTCACTGGAGGAAAGTGCACAGTCCAATCTCTCTTTTGCATGATCAAAGTTAGTTCAACTCTATAGTTTAGCAGATGCCCTTGGGCACCAGGTGGTCCAATCAATTATATCAGAGAAACCAATAAGTTCTGTATCAATCTGGAGATTCTTTGCTCTCTAACTTGTTAAAAGAACACATTCCCGTTTCTCCTATTTTAATGAAATTTCAGACTGCCAGCCTTCTTTTAAAATAGTCTCAAGGAAAATACAGCAATTAAACTGCTTTCAAAAGGATTGTCTAGAAATCTAACATCAATAGTTGGCATCTGGAAACAAAACATGGGATAAGAAAACATGTTGAAAATATCCAAATATCATGCACATTGACATCTGTGTATTCAAGCTATTCCAAGTGGAGCTATTCTGAGTTACCCCAACAGGAAATCCTACCCAGATTTGTCATGTCAACACAGATCAGAAGGGAGCACAACCTACACTGTCAAAAGCACTTAGAAACACTCTAAAGACAATAACAATAAAATTAATGTCACATAAGTACATAGAGAAGCCACAAGTCCATGATGAATTGCTGAGGGTTTTGGTGTAGGGTTTTTTTATTATTATTTTCCTTTTGAGAAATGAAACAACTGTTGACAAATATTTTAGTGATATCTATCTTTTTCACAATATAATTCACAATCACTTGGCCATTAGCCTCACAGTATTTGTTAACAGTCATGACTCAAGACAGAAGTGATGTTTTATGTTTAACAAAGTGGACAGAAAGCCCAGTCATTTGAATTCCATCCCCATTTCCACAAGACTTTCTTTGTGGTCTTAGCAAGCATCACATCTTCTATATTCCTCAGTTTTACCATGGGTGAAATCAGGATAAGTCTTTCCCCCACTCACCAGAAACTTGTGAAGATTAACTTATGATTAGTGAGTTGTTTTAAGGTGATTAGCTGAAAAGGAATGTATATGTAAATTATTTCCAATCTAGTTTAGGCAACTGATGCAGCATAGATAGATGAATATAGTTATTTTTCTGTGTACAGAATTACAAAATCCAAATTCTAGCAGCTGCAAGCATTAACAGAAGTAATGACAAATGATCTGCATTTTCTTCATTAAGGTAAGGGTTGTATATTACAGTCTAATCAATAATAGAGTCATGCTACTAAAAATGAGATAGGTAATTATTTAGGGAAGCAAATAAATGGAGTCTTAGGGCTCTTTTCTACCACAATTCAACTTCCCTCTATTTTGGCTTTTAGCATATTTTATGGGGAAAAAAATTTCTCTTTTCAGAGAGAATAAAGTCTACAGCAAACTATTTCAAAACTCCCCATTCCGGAGGAAGACGGCGGCAGATTTGTATGCAGTGACAGCTTTAACAAATCACCTGATAATGGGGTGTGGAGTCTGCAAACATGTTGCTTTCTTCCTCAATGGATAGCTTTCCTAGTGCATTCAGGGATTATGCATCTACTTGTCGGCAAGAATAAGTTGCTGCTTTTCACTCCCCTCAGCTTTGCACAGGCAGCACTGTAAAAAGAATGGGAATGAATCTATTAGTACTTGTGCATCATAAATACATTTGTTTACAGAGTCCCTTGTGCTTTCAAGACAACAGAGTTGCATGATTAAATGCAAAATAACGCTGTGGAGGAAGAGAAGCCAGACACGCAACCGCCTTGAACTTTTCCTCCACTCCATGAAAACTACATAAAAAACTCCCAAGGCAGAATTCCCCACAGGTATGCATAGGTCAGAGGAGAGTTTTACAGCCAGTTTGCAGCCACTTTTCACACAGGTATAAACGACTGCATAGCATTAAGGCTGTGCTGAGCACATTGCGTTGCTATTATATAATGTGTCCACCAGAGCTGTTATTGCTTTTGATGATGCTCAAGAAACAAAGAAATCAGCTTTGTTCAGAAAACTCAAGCAGAATGCTTGTGCCTAGCAGAAAAAAGGGAGGCAAGATAAACTCTGAGCTCTGTGATGTATCTTAAGAGTTGTTTTCCTGGAATAGTTGCTTTTGAAGGACCTAATTAAATTTCTTGAGCATCATCAGCACGTAAGAATGGTGTCACTGTGCATAAGGAAAAACCAGCCCCACAGCCCTGGATAGCAGGACATGCTTCACCCTCACGTGTGAGACATTCAGGCAATCCAAAGCTGGGCTGTCCAAGGGAGAGGGGCAGATGCCCACTGGTGACATTTGCTGTGTCCCACCACGGCAGTGAGTTAGTGCTGCTTTACCTTCTCTCATAGCAGCAGTGTCATGGGAGATTTGAGGCTGGAAAAGTCTCCTGACACATGGAAGCAAACCCTATATGGTTCCTCAGATTGCTGATAGCTTTAAAACATTTTTTTGTGCCCTATAGAGAGAGTAACCTACAGGGAAAAGTATTGAAATAAAGGACCTAAATGGCAAAGGGTATTCATGCCAGAGGAGGGATTTCCCTTCCATTTAACAGGCTGTTCTGCACTGTGATGTTAGAGGGAAATCTGGTTAGTAGCAGATGAGTGAAATTATGAGTCATATGGCTGCTTTCTTTTTCTACTCAGCCAGGCAGGATGGCACATCAGAGCCAATTTCTCTCCTCAGGTCTATGTACATGTAGACCAATATTTTCCTCAGTCCAAAGAATAGAATTTTGTTCTCCTTTATATAATTTCATATTTAAAATTAAAATGTCAGTGAAGATTAAAATCTTTGCATGCAATTTTCACCCAGTGTATAGTCCCTGTGACATAAAGGCACCCACATCCTCTTCACCTCCAATGTCACCGAAAGCTCAAGAACTGTGTTTTTCACCCTAACTGTGGATGTCTTCCTCTATGAAAGATGATGCTAAAAATTCCCCAAAGTCCCTCAAATATGATCCTGGCTTTGAGAAATTGCCACAGGGCAATTCAGAGCAAGTTCTGTAAGTAATTCAGTTGCCTCATCACAGGTGCCCCAGGGACTCTGGGGGATTCTGGCAGTGTGGCAGAAATGCCACAGGACCAAAGACTTTTAGACCAAAAGACTTTTATGACCAATAGGACAACCCAGTGGAGAAACAGCTGCAATACAGGTCAGATACGCTTTCATGTAAAAACACACCTGAATCCCATAGAGGATGATCAATCTTTGCACTGACTTCTTCACTGGATTAGGTACCCACGGTTTTATTTGGAGTGGGAGGTAGTCTACTAAAAATAGATTTAACAACCTATTGGAGTTTTCTAAAAGACAAGGGAATATTGCTGAAAAACACACTCACCCA
This sequence comes from Parus major, assembly GCF_001522545.3. Lineage (NCBI taxonomy): Eukaryota > Metazoa > Chordata > Aves > Passeriformes > Paridae > Parus > Parus major. The sequence continues at coordinate 105,429,181 of NC_031770.1, forward strand.
TCCTTTGCTGCACCATTAGATGTCCATACAGCTCCAAAAATATTGGTCAGCCTGAAACTTCTTACGAAGTAACCAAATAAAGTAACATTTTTATATGGTGGGAAAGTCCCGCATTTCCTTTCCGTGGTTTTATATTACATTAAAAATAAATAATAATTAATATTATCTCTACATCTATATATAACATCTTAATGTTATCTTATTATCTTATTTTTTGTTATCCAATGTTATTTTGTTATTTATTATCAGCAAAATAATAATAAATTTATTTTAATAATAAAATTTATTAAATTTTATTAAAATTTAATATTTTAATAAAAATATTAAAAATTAATATTTTTAAAACAATTTAAAAATAAAGTTGTGCAAAGCCCCCAGGTACAGAAGTTCTAGACAAAGAGGCATTCATCACTACCATATATTTCAAAGCAGAAGGGCAGAAATTCACTGGTGGGACAGTTTAAAGAGAGTCTCTTGCTTGTCATTTTCCCCTTCAGTCACATGGCATTATGAAAGTTCAAAACAAGGAGCTCTGAAGAATGTAAACCTTCAGAAAGCTACACCAAAGGAGAAGGTGAAATATAATGATTTGCCATTACAGCCACAAAGTCACAAAGTAGTAAGAGAGAACAAATCTGAGTGTTTAACAGCATCAGATAAGTAGAGGAAGCAAGGGGGAGAGAAAGTACCTTTTAAATTACCCTTACCCAGATGTGATCAAATTTCTTCAGAAAACACAGAGCTGAATCTAGTTCAGTTAAGCACTGAAATTACAGTAAATGGGGTTATTAAAGTTCCTTCCTTTTGAAGACTAGTAGAAATGTTCACTGGAGCCCTGAAATCCTGCACTGATGAGAGGTTTATTAGCATATGGATGGATGCATGGATGAAAATCAGTAAGTAAATTTGTACTTATAGAAGAAGAAGGATTATTTAGCCTAATAAAAGAAAGACAGAGTTTAGGACTGGGCTCACTGCCCTGATTTTAAGACAAATTGACTCAGACTTCCAGATTTTCCACTATGTCAAAGAAATGGAAAAGGCTATGACCTTCTAAAAATAAACGTGTTGCAGTTAATATATGGTGTTGATACCTTTCTATAGAAAAACTTCAGACAGTAGCACATTTCATGACTTATGAAATTCAGTGGAACAATTATGTCTGCAATTACATAAGTCTGTGCTATTTTGACTTTGGCCTAGTTTCATTATATTTTAGGTTTTAACCCAAATTGTCATAGGTTTTAATGACTTTAACAGATATCCTTCCAATTTAAACCAATGTCATCAAGTGCTAAATCAGGTACTTTGTGCTCATATGATTAAAAATAGATTTCACACACCCATTCAAGTATCATACCTTTATAGCTGACAAGGAGTAAAGTCAACAGCTTGTGCCTAATAGGAAAGCAAGAGAATTGACTAGAAAGACACTCTTCACCCCATGCTGGATGACTGCTCATCAAAAAAGTTTGTCAACTCCTTGCTGTGTAATACCTCAGTCACTACAAATGAGACAGTGAGACAAGCAGAGCTAGAAACAGAGTTCATCATATCATGAAGTTCAGCCACGTGAAAACATTGCCCAGGAACTAAGATTGGAAAAGAGATACACCTATGATATAGCTATGATAAAAGTCCACCAGCTGTATTTGCACCAGAATTGCTGTTTTAAAAGAAAACTAAGTGGTTTCAAAGCCATCAGCTTATAGGTAGAAGAATCACTTTGTTCAGTTAAGCAAGGAACGGATGTCTCTGACTTAGTGAGATGTTGCATTTGCTCATCCCTGCTCACACCCACTGCTGACCCATGAGCTTTGACATTTTCCCAAATGGAACAGAGCAGCTCTATTTTCTGCCCACGTGAAACACCCAGTTGTCTCTGTAATCTCAGCACAGTTTTCATGCCTGAATTTTTTGCAAGGAGAGCAAAGTAGAACACAACACACAAATATAAGACACAGTCCTACCTATGTCCTCATCTTACAGCACCATCTTTGTAAATTCTTCAGAATTTAGGTGCAAAGATTGTTAGTTGGGCTCTAATTCTGTTGTAAATTCACAGCTGGTAGGTGACTGCCAGCAAATTTCCCAATTTGCACCCAATTCTACCATTGAGAAAGGTGTCATTAGCCAAGAACAGCTTACTTATGGGAACCGTATATCAGGATCTATCTGAAATATTTTTCCTCTCTAATGGATAAATCAGCCCAGAAATCTGCCCTAAAACTTGACATCAGAAAAAAAAAATCCCAAGGCATCTGAATTACTTCAATTCAGCTTTCTGCAATATCCAAAGAGTGACATAACTGGAACAATTTAATAAGCTACTAAGCTTCAGCATTCATTTCCTGTCCCCCTCCCCTCCAAGAGCTGTGATCCTGTCAGCTGAGAATGGACAGAGAAAGTGCTTCTGTTCTCCTTCAAAGCAAAAACAGAACTGCTTAAACCACCCTCCAGACATGTATGCAGTTTCCAAATGTTAACCTAGATCTACTTCCTGATATTTGTTTCTAACATGTTTCCAACCCATTTGAGACAAGATTATTTTATCCAGATTTTTTTAGCCCTGTTTCAGAGTAGCAACCACAGGTTTATTCCATGTGCACAGCATCTGATGTGGCACTGTGCCTATGCATTGTCATGATTACAATCCCCAAATTTTCACCTTCCATAAAGACATAGTGCCACCAGAGACTTAGACAGCCACCATGCATTAAAAACCCTCAGTACTGCCTGATCAGTGGGCATCAACAGAAAAAGTTTACTGCAGAATAAGTTTACTGTTTAAAGTAGCCTGATTTTTGCACACAGTTTGAGCATGATCTTAATATCATGAAGGGATGAGGATGTATGTCACATGCCTCACTGCAGTCAGTGTGGAGCACAACAGAATTTGGAAATGACTTGATGCATTGTCTGTGGAGAGCCTGTGTTATCCAGGTGTAGTAAACCAAGCTGAAAAGTAGAAGGAAACTGAATATTCAGCTTTGCAACTGTTTGGATCTATGAAAGATTACTGTGTCTATGTTATTCAATCTCAATGCAGTAGCATTGCAGGAAAAAAAAGTTGCAATAAATTTGGAGAAAACCCTATAAATCTCCAAACTGTTCTTAACTAAGACAAATGAACTCAGATTCAGTTCTCCATGTGACAATTCATAGACAAATGACAATGAGACATGATTAAATATGATGGTGCAAAACATTACTCTGGGGCATCCCAAGCTGACCCAGTGGTCTTCTGGCCAGGGAAAAAGAATTTGATACTCCAAAGAAGGGGGAAGGATGTTGTTATTCCACCAGTAATGTTAGCCTTTCTGAAGTACTTCTCTGCACATATATGATGTTTTGTGTGTGTTTCTGAAATATGTTTTGCCCTTTTATTGTACCTTATATTGCAATAAAGTATTTAGTATATTAATTCTATTTTAAGTCTCCAGTTACAAGTTTGCACACACTCTTGCTAGCACTTCAACCCTTTAGGACAGTCTAGGCCTATCCTCTGTGACTTATCTCACTTTGTTGTTCACACAAGGGACAGTGCACATTTGTACTAAAGACATGTCTCAGCAGATTATATCCCTTCTAGAGCTGTAAGAACAACCTGAATCAACCTTTAACTTGCTCAGTGCAATATCCAAAGGCAGACAAAGAAAAAAAACCCTCTCCATTTCTCAACTGTTTCTTCCCTGAGGCAAGCAGGAGTTAGCAATGCCCTTCAAAGTATAGATGGTGCCAGGATGACACCATTCAGTGCAGGAAAGAAGTCTGATTTAGTCTGTGTAACGGGTAACAGGACCATATCTACGGAATGCACAAAGGAGCCAGTTCTAGTTCTTAGAGCACTAGTTCAGGACTTAAATGCTCTTGAATTGATTGTACTTAAATCCTTGATATTCCATAGAATTGCTGTGGAAACCTTGGTAAGTCTCTTAGGATAAGCTCCAGCCTAGATCAGACATCTACTCTAATGCAGCTCTTCAAAACATCAGCTGCTGGCAGCAGCAAAGGGGGTTGGAATGGGAATGTGTCCCCAGCAGAGCAAATTCTAGGCAGCCCAGGAACTGGAACAGGGCTCTTGTCACAGTTCAGTCCCAGCTGGTAACTCAGCCCTCACAGCTGCTCCCTCAGGAACAGTGAGATGGGGGGAAAGAACAGGAAGGGTGAAAGTGAGAAAACATGGGTTGAGATAAAGACAGATTAACAGGTAAGCAAAAGCCACACACATAAGCAAAGCAAAACAAGGAATTCATTCACCCTTCCCATGGACCAGCTCATGTTCAGCCACCCTCAGGAGAGCAGGGCCCCTTCATGTGTCACAGTGACTTGGCAAGACAAAACCCATCACTTGGAACATGCCCCTTCCTTCTTCTTCCCCTCAGCTTTATCTGCAGAGCATGATGCCACATGGTATGAGATAACCTTTGGGTCACTTGGGGCCAGCTGCTGCTGCTGTGTCCCCTCCCAAATCCTTGTGCACCCCCAACCTCCTTGCTGGTGGAATGAGGAGCAGAAAAGGCCTTGATGCTGCATAAGCACTGATCAGCAGTAATGAAAACATCCCTGTTTTCGGCAAAATTCCAAAACACGACCCCATACCAGCTACTGTGAAGAAAATTAGCTCTATCTCAGTCACAACCAGCACAGCTTTATGTTCAGGTCAAAATCCATTTCACTGGAATTAGGTACTGAAAATTGGTCTTTCACATCTCAGTCATTCACCAGAGTTTCCCTGTTTACTGAATGCACCCAGAATGAGTGGTATCAACATTTGTCTGTGCAAAACATTGTGGTACATTTTAAAATACCAAACAAATGTTTAACCATCACCATCTGGTTGTAGACATATCAATACAAACAACCAAACATGATACAATTAAGTAAGTGTATTAATCAGTGCCAGATGATTAATTTCCACGTCATTTCCCTGCTTCCCTACTGTTCAGTTGTTCCTGTGTCTTTCAGACCCAGACTCCTCCACTCAGGGGTGCTTCCATATGTGCAGGTACCCACACACACACACACAAACACAAACACACAAGCAGGCACATCTAATTACTGCTAGGCACAGTGGGACTCCAATTCTCAAGACCTTTGATTCACCCATACTATAAATTATGAAAAATGAAAATAATGGAAAATCCAAGGGCAGGAAAAAAGCCCCTCAGGACAATAGTTTTCCAGATGCTGAATGCCCAAAGCTCTAATCAGACCCCAGGGCCCACCGTGTCTGTCAGACTGCACTGCCTCTCACTTCAATTACAACAAGGCTGCATATGAAAAGTTGGATGAATATACAAAACCATTTCATCTTTCTGCAGGTCCATTGGCTGGCTCAGTCATACTTTGCTGAACACAGTAAATCCCACAAGCCACCATCCGCTAAGGAAAAATCCTGAAGTATTTCAAAGTGCAAAGAACCAAGTCACTCAAAGAAAAGCACATCTTTCAGTGGTTTCATTAGTCATATTTCCTCCCATTGCACCTTTTTTAATTCAGTGAAGGGTCCAGATTTCAAAGGAAGCATTTCTCATTATCTTATCCCAGCCTGAGAAAGAGGAACATAAGCAGAAGTCAGCTGGAGAGATGCGTTCTCCTCATTATCCTCAACTGTCCTTTACTATTTTGTTTCTCATCCTCCCAATCCTCTCCCAGCTGACACTCCTGTTTTTGCAGAAAAGTTGCCTGTGTAAGGAGAACCAAAACTGAATCCCTCCCTAAATTTCCCTATTATTACCTATTTGTAACAGGGACTGCAAAAACATAAACCTGACAGTCACAAACTGTGTGGATAAGTGTTTCTCACCTCCTCCATGGCTTCTTGAAATATGCTCCATGTGAACTGTAGGAGAAACAATAACCAGTAAATCTTTGATAATTGTTGAACACTTTAATGCACTCTATGTCTGAAATAGATACAAAGCCACAGTTTCTTCCATAAACACTACCAAGAAAAATATTTTATCTAATGTTAAGTGAATTTACCAGCAACAACCAGCAATAAAATATATCAGCACCATCCTTTCATTCTCATATTGCTGAAAAATTTCATATATGCACAAAAGAAACTTCTATGGTTTACTGTGTGCACATGTGAATTTGGCTTTCAATAGGAATTAAAATTTCTGAACTCAGATGTCAAAATCATCATTTAAATAGCTGAATAGCTAATTTTCCATCCTTTCTATATAGTTAATGAGACAGGTGTCTTCACTGTCACCTTCTCAGACAACTGTGTCAAAATTATTTTTTTAATTGATTTAAATATCGGAGTTCTAAACACAGAAAAAGTACTGAGTACTTTAAAAAATTCATCCAAATCCTTTTTAAAAAAGATTTCTTCATAAATCTAAATATAAATAGATTTCATTCTGGCAGCAAAACTTGATAGATGCTACAATGTAGGTGAAATTTTCCTTTTTGAGAGAAGGCCTACACTGATAACCAAATTTTTCAGATTCTCTGACTTCTGCTCTAAAAATGGAAGTGTTTTATGAAGTATCATTTCCAAGAAAAGTGAACCAATTATATTTGACACATTCTGCTTTCCAGCTTGCTCTTCTTTTCTTGGAGATTCATGAAAAAGGAGATGTGTGGCACATAATGCTCTTCCCTGCTCACTGACTGCATTGTCTAATCGAACAGGTGATGGATGTTCTCGGGTGGTCAGATTGATTCCTCTGAACCACTGCAGAACAGCAGCGCCATAACTCCCCCTCAAAAAGAATGAGCGACGGAGAAGTGACACAAGTGGCACCTGAAACTTATCTGCTCTCTCCAGTGCCACCTGATAATGAATAGAGACAACAATCAAAAAGGAAGAGAAGCCAGCTTGATAACCTCGTCTGGCACAAAGAAAATCAAGTGTAAACTGGCTTAATCATGAATCCTGCACATGCACCTCATGACAAGGAATGGAAACCCATTACCTTGGATGTAAATGTCAGCCCTGCAGACAACAGTGACAACACTCTAAGCTTCTCGTTTCCTCATCAAAGCATTTTAAATATGTTAAGATATTTCCTCAACAAGCAACTCTTGCGTATTGGATCCTCATATCACCACTACTTCAAAGCAGAGGGTTTTGAAGCATGTTCTTGGCTCTCGCTAGGAGAAATCACTCATGTAACAAGGATGCAAGGTGCAGTTGCAGCAGGTGTCTACACTGCATCATATCTATTCAAATTAATTCAACACCCACTGAATTACTTTGCATATTAAGTGAACAAGGTTGTCATTTTCATTTGCCTTTAGTTTTCCCTTGCAGATGATCTAGGGCATTTTCTCTGTCCCCTTTTACAGGAGCACAATGTGGATACAGGGGCTTTGCTGCCTTCTCTAGACTTCAAGGATGAATAGAGGAGGCACTGCAAACTCTCTGCTTGAGGAAGGTTAAGCAGTGTTCCCTCTCACACCTCTCAGACAGTTACTTTCCTCTAAGCCACTCTGAAGAACATGTCAGTAGTTAATGGAAAGAAATCTTCAGCTTTTTTTGGATTTGCTTCTCCTGTGTTACTTCCACAGAGGTCCACATCTCCTCCAAGGAGCCAATGCAGCCAATACAGCTTGTCTAACCACACAACATTGCAGTACCAATTACTCAGTGCTCCTGAAATTCAGAATACTTGTGTCAAGGCTTATATGAGTGTATGTGCAGTGTCTAGTTGTTTCTCATACTTTCAGAGGCTGATTTTCAAAATGCTTTAGTAAGAGTCTAACTCTGGAACCACAAAATCATAGAATCGCATAATGGTTTGGGTTGGAAGTGACCTTAAAGTTCATCTAGTTCCAATCCCCCTGCCATGGGCAGGGACATCAGGGTATCTTTTGTTCTACTGAAGAAATACAAGGAAGAAAGAGATGAGATTGTTGCTTGTCTTGGTTTAATCTTGGTAGGCTCAGTACCCCTGCAGTAGGATGGGGGAGAGAATCAAAAGGGCAAAAGTGAGAAACCTCACAACTGGAAATAAAATAAATTTTATAAATAAAAACAAATTAACAAATGGAGAAAAAAAAAACAACAAAACCAAGTTATGCAAAAAACTCCAAAGTTCTCACCAGCAACCAACCAAGGCCCAGCCAGTCACCAAAAAATGTCAGCCCCAACCAACCTTCACACACACAGTTTTATTGCTGACCATATCATTATATGGTAAAGAATGTCCCTTGTTTCATTTAGGGTCAGTGGTCCTGCCTATGTCCCTTCCCAACTCCTTGAAAAAAAAAAACATTATCCCAGCTAAAACCAGTTCATTGCTGGATCAAATATCCTGCAGGGATCAGAGGGACTGGAACTTAAGCATATATGGAAAAACTAGGAGGGTAAAGAGGTTAATTCTGTGAGGACAGCAAATGGATTTTAATGCCAATTGATTCCTCTTTACATGACAATGCTTCTTACATGCAATATTTTATCTGTAAATGCTGGAAGATAAATTATGGTGATATAGGTAATGGAATTTATCTAAGTTACCTAAAGATTTGGAGATACTGTTCAGACTACTTATCTCATTCCTCAATAGCCAAAGGAGAAGGGACTGACAGTGCCAGAAGTCAGTTCAGACCTCACCTCTGTCAAAAGACTACTTGTTCTCCATTCTCTGAATGTCCCTGCTTCTCCTTAGTGACTGCAAGAATAAGCTAGAAAAACTCCTAGGCTTTAGACAGCTGAACATAAGTTAACTGAAATGCCAACCACACCTTAGGAACACCATGGGAAAGAGTAATTAAAAACAGAGGTTTGGAAGGGTCTGGAGCAGAAGCCTCTCTGTGATGTTTATGTGGCAGTTGCATGGGGCATGGCATGTGGCACTGAGACACCACTGTCTCCACTGTGAAAACTGATTGCCAAATGCTGCAGACACACCCAGTCCCTCTGCCACTTTTCCAGGATCAGTATCCTATGCATTTCACATGAGCACTGATGGGGAGGGAAAGCATTACTTGGGGGATAAAAAAAGTAACAACCTTTATTTTAAATGAAATATGGCAGCAGGAGTCTATACTTCCTGAATCCCAGCAGTGGAGACTCCCTTGTGAAATTAGGAATATAAGTGTCTTTGCCAAGTGTACAAATAACCTTTGGTTCTGCAAGAAAACACCTTTCATTTTAATATTTGTCTGGCCACCATACTTAGACAGCAGGAGGGATAACGTGCACATAAAAGATATATATCAGTATGTGCATATTGAACCTCTCCCTATATAATGTTATTATGCAACAATTTATTTTCAATAATATTTTAATATTTTAAATATTTGAAAAAAATTATTATTAATATATATCAATGTTATTATGCAGCACTTTCAGCTTCTGAAAGTGAAAGAGTAACAGAGAAATTGAGAACTTGACTTTCAGCTGAATGGAAAAACAGACTAAATGTCACTCGTTTTAGGAAAAAAAATAAGAAAAAATGCACTTAATTCAAGGAAACTATTTGATTAATGTATTCTGAGAAGTTCATTGTTGATGTAGGTTAGGCAAGGGAGTCTATAGATTCTAGAGGAAGAGATTTGAATACACTATTAAATACAAATCAGATAACTTAAAAAATCAATTTTCTTCAAGGGAGAAAGTTCTCTCAAGCCAAAAAAAATTCAACTAATTATATCAAGAAAGTGAATGTAATGTACTGTATATGCACTAGTATAGATTTTTTGTCTGTTCACAGAAACAGGCAGGTAGAAAACTATGGGAGATGAGCACAGCCCAACTAAAAAGCAAATTTTATGGCCTTTTGCAATACATGACTTTGACCTAAACTGGGGTTTGATCAATTTCCACATTGTCAACATTCTCCAAAGATGAGAGTAGATATAAGCAGAGCCCAAAGCAGAAAATGATCCCTTATCAGATGGAACAGGGACAGCTCAAAAGTGAAACTTGATCACAGAATGAGACATTGTATGGATGCACTTAAGCCTCAATATTAGATATATTTATTTAAGATGTAACACTTCACATTTTCTTAAATGCAACAGACCAAATTATAGCACACTTTTGTGAGTTTCAGTTTTGTTGAACCCATTCCCTCCCTTCATGTGACATCATAAGGGACAAAAAGGATATTCACCCCAGAACAGTTTTCCAGTGCCCTCAATCACAACAAAATGCAATGGAGAAAGCATTAGTAACTGTATGCTACTAACAAGATCTCATTGCCATTAATTATCAACACAGGCCTCATTAAGGAAGTAATCTACACCTCTGTGTCATTAAAGACTTAATAAATATGACACCTGAAGATGGCAATCTGAAAAGTGCAGCAAAGGTCCTGAATTTCATAGGATCAGTTCCTGTAAACTGCAGATGGCTCTGCAGCCTATATTTACCTCAGCCATAAACACCTCATTGTATTACTCAGGATACTTGGAAAACAAATGGTCTTTTAAAATTACAATAAATATCTCAGTTTTACAAAAATTCCGTTGATTTCAAACACCAATAATATTAAAGAATGAAAATTCAGTTCTGGGTCTGGGGCAAGGATGATATCCTGGTCTCTCCTTTACCATCTACCCTGCAAAGTACAAATAAGAGCCTAGGATTTGTCATTTACTAGAGTTCAGACCTTAGAAAGCTAAGGGAAAGGAGGCCTTAAATTTCATAAATAAAACTTTCATTTATTAAAAGGGGGGAAAAATGTGTGTAAAAACTCTTTAGCTGTCTCCCTAGTTAGTATAAAAGTGGCACTTTGAATGAATGGTGTCTGCTATGTATTCTAGGGAGCCCGCATATTGATCCACCAGAGACATCTTACTATCACTATATAATAGTATTTTAAATCCTTTTATTTCCTTCTTAGGATTCAGCCCCACGAATAAGAGAATATACCCCCAAGGACTGGACAACATCTGGTGTATATACAGGGATGAATCATAAGATAGATATTAAAAAAAAAGAAGATCTGAAATCACTTGACAAAGTAGCTATTTCAATCTTTTAAGAAGGCTACTGAAAGTTGATCTTAAATGTGATTTTAGGAGCCAAAAATTTTTCTAAACGATTTGTTTTCTTTACAAAAGAACAATTTTTTCTTCAAAAATAGAGCTGCCATGTGGATCCCCACAGCAGTGGAGCTATTTTCTTTCAAGATATGGTTGCTTCTTAACACTGTAATTAAGTTTGAATAATGCTGCCACAGTAAATCATGCACTTTACACAATTACTATACAGAATGTAAAAGGGAAATAAAGTATGATGTGAGCTTTGTTAAACTTAAAATACACTTGACAATCACTTTACTTAATTAGATACATTTGCCTCCTGAAAAGTTGCTCTACTAAAGGTGATGTTCACCTTTCCAAGGAAAATAATCTTCTCCCAGAGCCAAAGGCATATATCCCACCCCTATTTATTATTATTACAGTAACACTTCTGTATGAGGCATCACCAGCCCAGCAGCCAGGGGACATTTTTCTGCTCCCAACTCTGTCAACGATCTGCTCGGTGCTGTTGGGCTGGTTGTGCCAGCTCTGTGCCTCTGTTTCCAGATCCATTGCTTGCAAGTCTTTTCAATTTGGAAGTTATTATAATACTACGTACAGCATAATAGCTAATAATAATTACTGTAATATACATAATTATATTATGTGCCATGTAGAGAATAGTAGTTATAGTAAGAAAACCTCAATACTTTGAGGAAATTAACATTTTGTGGCTATAAACTAACCTAGATTTACAATTCCCCAGGTTTCATGAGGTTCCTTTAATAATTTTAAATAGTGTTTTCTTTTAAAGGACACGTAAGTGTTCTTTTTCTTTGTACATTCACAAGAGATTGGAATATGCACAGGGCTCAGACAACATTGTCCTTTTGTGCAGCTTGGCAGAGCTCCACTTATTTCCATGGGGTTGAGTCAATTTACATCAGATGAGAATCAAGCTTTTTTTAACTCTACCTTTTAGATACTGATTTATTTTAAGCACCCATACTGATAAAACAGAAAGACTCATCCACTGTGCTTTCATATCTGTGAAAATCATTATTCTTCAAGGAGAACTACAGAGAGCAAGTTCTGTTCTGGACTCCTACCAACACAGTAATGAAGAGTGAGGTGGTGGCTTTGAGCACAATGCTGTTGTCTACACTCCACACAGGTGAGGAGGAAAATGTGCAGCAACTCATGTATTTTCCTCCTCCAAGGCCAATTCTACTGAAAGGGCACCAGATGTACTATTAAAACAATCTGAAATTTAGGTCCAAAGCAGCAAAATTATGTGCTCGCCTTGTCTTGCAACACAATCTCCAATCTTCATCGAGATTGCAGGGTGGCCTAGGGTTAGTGATCCCACCTGCACCACCCAAGGAGTATCCTGTATCAACAAGAACTTTCCTACAGTCCCTCAACAAACCTTCCTGACTGCTTCAAGTCTTCTTAAAAGGCCAAGGTCTGAGCTATTCTCAGAACTTTTAAAGTCTGTCATGGACAACTTTAATATAGGTTGATTGTAGTCAGAACATAAAGACCAATATACCAAAACTTTATCAAAAATTCAGATATTATGTGGGTTCCACATCAATTAAATCTTCCATGCCCCTAGGTTAATTGCTCATATGTTACTTTCAATTAAAGGGTCATCTGAAAAAAAAGGTCAAAACAAATTTAATTCCACTTTTCTCCTTTTTATCCACGTGTCACTATGACAAATAGTTCCTTCAGGCTACAGTATCTATGTCTTCTGAGATGCACCATTTCATGATATTATTTATTATTTAATAATCTAATTTAATAATTAACAATTGTATTTAATGTTAGGTATTTATATTATGAACACTAAAACTAATAAAGCCTTATTCCTTAAGGAATCATGTCTTGTGGTTGTACCTCCTGATGTGTAATAAATTGCATGTTCCAAGTAAGATCTTTGCTTTGTTTTGGAGCAGAGAAGGTAATCTTCTATGTGACTTCTGTGTCTGGACTGTAGACAGTACAGAGCCTTTCCTTACCTCAGACTGCAACCAAGTCTCATCTGTTTTGAAATTCCCACCAGTCTGTAATCAGGCTCAACACTGGTCAGCATTTTCATGCAAACAATAGGAAATCAGGAAAAGAATGAGAAATAGATGACGTATCATGGAAAATTAGGGATCTCTTTTCCCAGGCAAGGTCTTTCCTCTCTCTGGAAAGTCTGTGAGAGAAGGAAAGGAACGATGAACCAGTCCAGTTCAGGTTAATACACAATTTTTCATACCAGAAGGTAAATCGATAAATGGTTGCCTAGATCAATTTTCTGTCATGTCTATGCAACATACTGAGGAAATGTAGCAAGGGAAGCACTTGAGGATGTGGCAGGTAGGAACAGAACTGGCATTTTGATTATTATATCTGGAGAGTTTTGAATTACTAGATTTGGGGGGGAGGATTTTTCTTTCCACAAGTGAGACTGAGCTGTGTATTCACCACACGTACACATCACTGCATTGGTTGTTTATGTTCTCTGATTAACTGTAAAAAATGTTATACCATTTAAGTGTGAAGGTCTCCACTAAAATTATAGAAATGTATTTATGGGAGACTCAATATGTACAGCAGTTGTTTATTAAGGTCATTGGTATAAAATATATGACTGATGCAATGCCTGTGTATCATTACAGTGCTGAACATACAATACACCAACGGGGCACCTTGACAGATGCATGAGCCTTTCCCAGACAGGGCTGGGGCTGATGATCAGGCAGTGGGTGTGCTGCAGCCTCTTCTGCTGTACCTCCCCTGAACAGAGATTATTAGAGCAGCATCCTGTCCATGCTAAAGTCACCGGGTGCCAGCCCACAGCATTTGGTGAAAGGTTTTGAGGTTCAGTCTCTTAAACCTGCATTGTACATCAGCAGAGCAAAACAGATTTAACATCAGCTTGTTGACAAGATTACTTATGTGACCATATCCCAGGTGGAAATCACAGCACCTTTTGTATTAGGCCAGGGGCAAAGCATCTGTTTGAGAGATGCCAGACCAGGGCTACTATCTGCTCCTGCTCCCCTCTTGCCCCTGTAGGAAGAGAAAACAACTGTGAGCCTGAAAACATTCCTGTATCCCACTGGGCTCATTCTGGGTTTCCTTAGTCCTCTACTCTCTCTCCATACTCACCAATGATTTTGGTTAACAATTACGTGTGTGTTTTGATAATTATAGGTATGAATTTAAAAATGCCTTTTAATGTATTTTTCTAAAGTGGCCTGTAACAAAGCTGAAAAGAAAAGACAGGTTTTATTTGTGTACTATGCAGAGCTGCTTCTTTGGACTGCTGTTGACTTCATATTATACAATCCTGAATTCTCAAATAAAAGCAGGTATTTCACACACAGAATCACTAGGTTGGATGAGATCTTAAAGATTATCAAGTCCAATCCAGCCCTAACATCTCAACTAAACCATGGCACCGAGTGCCACACCCAATCTTTTTGTAAACACATCCAGGGATGGTGACTCCACCACCTCCCCAGGCAGACCATTCCAGTACTTTATCACCTTTTCCTAATATCCAACCTGTATTTCCCTTGGTGCACCTTGAGACTGTGTCCTCTGGTTCTGTCAGTTGGTGCCTGGAGAAAGAGACCAATCCCCACCTGACTACAAACACCTCTCAGGAAGTTGTAGAGAGTGATAAGGTCACC
>NC_031770.1:105444096-105524716 GCF_001522545.3 Parus major
GCTGTGGACCAGCACCCCCAGGTCCCTTTCTGCCTGGGCACTGTCCAGCCACACCGTCCCCAGCCTGTAGCACTGCAGGGGGTTGTTGTGGACAAAATGCAGGACTTGGCAGCTGGGCTTATTAAACTTCATCTTACTGGACTTTGCCCATCCATCCAATCATTCCAGGTCTCTCTGCAGAGCCCTCCTAACCTCCAACAGATTGGCACATACTCCCAGATTAGTATTGTCTGCAAAATTACTAATGAAAGACGCAATCCCCTCATCCATGTCATCAATAAAATACTGAACAGGACTGGCCCCAGCACAGCCCCCTGAGAGACACCACTGGTCACTGGCCCCCAGCTGGATGCAGAACCATTCACCAGCACTCTCTGGGCCCAGCCATCCAGCCAGTTCCTAACCCAGCACAGAGTGCTCCTGTCCAAGCCTGGGCTGCAGCTTTGCCAGGAGTGTGCTGTGGCAGACAGTGTCAAAGGCTTTGCTGAAGTCCAAATACACATCCACAGCCTTTCCTGCATCCACCAGGTGGGTCACCTTGTCATAAAAGACCAGGTTGGTCAAACATGACCTACCCCTCCTAAACCCATGCTGGCTGGGTCTGATACCCTGGCCATCCTGTAAATGCTGTGCAATGATACTCAGTATAAACTATTTCTAGGTATTTTTGTTTTCCCCAGAGCTGAAAACCAGGGAGAGTCCAAATGACTGGTCCAGGTGAGCTGTTAAAAGTAAAACCTCCTGGAAAAAAATTTCCAGCTTGCACTCTGATGCCATAATTTTGCAATCATCCTGTTTACAGACTGGGACATTCAAGTGAAATCAGACCAGTGGGCCATGACCAAAGCTAAAAATAAAATTGCAAGAAGACTGTGTAAAGCTGCAGCTCTAATCCCTAGAGAAAAAGGTAGGGCACCTTTTTCAATTTCATAAGAATTTTAAGAACCCATCTCTCCTTCTAACACAGCTTGAGACTTAGGAAAAGTACTGCTTTTAAGAAACTGTCCCACTGGAACTCAAGCCAGATACAGGGGCAGAGCACAGCCTAACTTCCCAGGTCTGTCACCAAAGAGGATGAGTTTATTACTGCAGGCAGAGGGAGACGTTTGACAGATGGATGGCCATCCGAGCACTCCACTATTAAAGATTCTGTTTGGCAGGATACTTTCTTTGAAAGCCATGTTTGTGAAAGCAGCTTCCCACCATCAGCATCTGCATTAACTATTAGTTTTATGAAGTGCTAACTGCTTTGCAATGTCATTGACACAAAGCAAGCTTAGCCCTCTTCCTGCTTGAAGGAGAAAGAAAAAAACAACTCCTGGGGTTATTTAATTTTTTCCCAAACATATGTTGTGAAAGGCCTCACAGCAGTTTGAACAAACTCTCAGAGCTACAGCTAGAGGCATGCTGAGACCTTCTCTTTTGCACAGAAAAAGCTGAAGCCTTTTTGCTTTCATCAGGGAAAACAATGAGCATGGAGCAGGCTGAAGTACAGGTAAACTTTATCTGGTCTGGGCTGCCATGAAGGTAGAACCAAAGAAGACCTTAACAGTATACTAGATGTATTTACTGGTAGTAATAAATCCAGGCACAACACACAGGTAGGAGGTTAATACAGTTTTATTACCAGAGCTCTGGCATCTACACCTCTTTCCAACAGCCAGTCCAATCTCCAGCTGCTCTGTGGCTGTCAAATTAAAATCATCATAGAATAACTGAATTATTTGTGTTGGAAAGGGCCTTAAAGATCACTTCATTTCTACCCCCTGCCATGGGCAGGGACACCTTCCACTAGACCATGTTATGCCAAGCCCCATCCAGCCTGGTCTTGAACACTTCCAGGTGTTCACTTGCAGGCACAGCTTCTCTGGGAAATCGGTTCCATCACATCACCATCCTCAGAGTAAATAATTTGGTCCTAATATCCAATCTAAACCTGCTCTTTTTAAGTTTAAAACAGTTACTTGCTGTGAATCACCAGTTCACACACCAAGGCAAGGTATTTCTATTTTTTATTCCAGTTTGTGCATAGTAGGGAGCTTGGTGGTAACCCAGCTGGCTCCCTGATTATCAAAACTTTACACTATTTATACATTTTAATAAAGACATAATCATTCATTGGTTACAAATTACATAACTTTTCTACTAATTAGTACCCCAAACCCCTATTTGCTGGTTCTATGTCTTATTTCTGATATTAATTAGCCCACAGGTGTTCTCTCTGAGTTGGGAGGCCATTCTGAGTAGGTGGTCAGTGAACTGGTGGTTTCAATCTCCCACAGCTGGAGTTACCTTTCCCTCAGTTATGGCTCGGTTCTCTTCTTCACTCTTGGTGGCTGTTGTCCAGATGGCCCATTCATCTTGGGATTCCCTTTTTTTTTCCTTAGAACAACATCCACAGTGCAATTGCTTAATTGTAGCTGCCCAGCTATAGCTGATGAAACACCTGAAAACACCTGAAAAAGATTGCAATGTTTGATTCAAATGTTAAGGGACTCCAGTCATTTTATACCACTACCACCAAAAGTCCTTGTAAATAGTCTCTCTCCATCTTTCTTGCAGGCTTCCTTCAGGCTGGAAGGCACCTATAAGGGAAAACCCTCTTCATGAAAGGGGGAATAATAAAAATATGTCTGATACCTGTCACAGAATTTCTCCTTCCCTACAGACATACCCAAAGCTCTTGGTCATTCAACTTACATTATTTAGAGATTCCTGAGCAATGCTGTCAAAGCTGTAAATATTTGGGCTCCTCTAAGTGGATATTTTTGCCTTTCCCATGTTTAAGCCCTTAAATTACTCAGATCCATATGTAGACTTGTAAAGCCTTTGTGTTACTCTTTGTCTAAAGGTATGTTTGGAATCAGTGAAATACACCAATGCACCTGTCCTCTGCCTACTTTCCCTCTCTCTCTCTCTCTCTCTCTCTCTCTCACACACACACACACACACATTCACATAAATACAGCATATACAGCACACAGAATGTGCAGACAAAAACGTAAGCTTGCTCCCATGTTAGGGGTGGTGCTCCTTATCCCCATCTACGATGAGGCCAAGCCAGCATGGCCATTCAGTGAGACCAGATCACCCCATGTGGAGCTTCTCTAGGACATGGATGGGCTACAAGAACCACAGGAGTAGGGGAGTGAATGTAATTGGAATGAATCATCACTTTATTCAGTAGCAAAATGTGGCCATCACAGCCAGCTTCATCATTCAGTCTCTTGGTGGACTATATTTATGCTCTATGGTTAACAAAGAGACAGCATCTGTACCTAAATCCTAGGACCAGCAGGTTCTGCACAGTCTCTGGGCTCATGGCCACAGTCATATCTTCCCTAACACTTAGGAATTTCCCCTCCATCCTCTGGCTCCCCTGGAGAGAAATCTCTGCAGGTTTGACACACTCCAGAGCACCTCCAGAATCTAATCCATCTTGTTTATCCTAGACACCTATCTTACAAACTGAACCACCCACCTATACTTCAGTTGACTGTTGATGACTCACTGGACAGCTAAACTCAGCTGAAATGAATTCCATCTGAAATGTTCTGCAGGATTAGACTCTATTTTACAATTACATGGTCTTGTAGGAGTTTGAACTGTTCTATCTAAATTTAAAAAAAAAGGAGAAAAAAATCAAAGAAAAACTATAAGAACTCATGCTTTTAAACTTAAGTCTCTAAATGCACCAAAGCTGTGAATTTTTTCAGTAATCCATTTTCTGCAGTGGTAGGAACATGTTGACTTCCTCTATTAAGTATTATAATTGGTAAGAAAACGAAACAGAACAGAACAAAAGGTCTTTGGCTGCTGTGTTAGCTATCACCTCCAAGAATAATTTTGATCTTGCAATTGTAATAGCCAATCTACAGCACAGAATTTATATAAGACATTTTTGGCTGGTTTATGAGAGAAAAATCTTGGCATTCTCATAAACATCCATGTATGTGTCTTAAAAGTAATGTTCATAATTTACATAAACTAAATAAGGTAAATTGGAAATTTCAGCTCTCAGGCAAAAAGTGTCTAAGAGGCAATTTCAGATTGATCTAAATGCCAGAAGGACTAAAGTCTACAAAAATATTGTCCGTTTCCTCAAAATGATAATACCTCAAACCTGAGCACACACACACAACACGCTGCACAGACTCCTGTACCTGTCACCTCCTCCTGTTCAAAACCAGAGAATTTTGTGGCAATGTACTATTCTGTCTGCACTCCAAGCATCTTTTTTAGCCTAGTCAGTTTAAAATCTGGTCCACTGTATCTTCCTGCACCTCATTTTGATTTCAGTGCTGTAAATTGTCAGGTAGACCTGTAACAAAAGGTCACACTATCGAGTGTTTGCCGTCTGAACCGAGCCAGACCTGAGCAGCTCCCAGCCATAGATTCCCTCTGGAAAGCTCTCAATTATATTGCTCTAATCCAGCCTGATTCCCAGGTCTTCTTCTAGGATAATGCTCAGGTCAGTCACTCACCAATATTTTTTTGCCATAGTGTTGCCAAATCTGGAGTATGCAAATCCTTTTTCTTTTTTTTTTTCCCAATGTGATAATCATTCTCTTTTGTCAGGCACCCTGCCTGTGCATCTGCAGCCAGATAAAAGGAAACCAAATTGGATCAAAAAGATGATTAAACCAAATGTCACTGTTTCACACCCACCTTGACATCTCTTCAAAAGGCTGCAAATTATCACAGGTCTCGGCAGGGGAGAATTGAGCCTGGACAAATAAAGATTCACCATTCAAGTTTCTCAGGTGTTTTATCAAGTCCTGACTTGGCAAAGGAAAATTAGAGAAATTCACTAAACACAAAAGTGTTTTGTGGGTTATTCATGGGATGTGTTATGTTGCTTTAGTAGCTCATGGCCATTATTTTAAAAATTACATTAAAAGCAAGCAAAGAAAATAATAGAGTTTAGCCCTGAGGTTTATTCCTGTTAAGTATGCAAATGAAATTCACACAGTTCTCTAAAAGGATATTTTTT
The DNA here is from genome assembly GCF_001522545.3 of Parus major. Lineage (NCBI taxonomy): Eukaryota > Metazoa > Chordata > Aves > Passeriformes > Paridae > Parus > Parus major. The sequence continues at coordinate 105,449,090 of NC_031770.1, forward strand.
GTGCTGAAAATAATAAGTAAAAGTGTTTCAAAATGGTTCTTCTTTCATATCCCTGTGCTTATGAAAGTCCATTTACTGTAAAGGACAGTTAGTAAAGGTGTGTTTTATTTCAGACTATAAATAGCTGAACTTTGCTAGTTCTCTCAGAGGGACACCATGAGACAGTTGCTTAGATCACACACTTGACGTTAAGGAGCATAAAATCCCAAGCCCTCCAGATAAAACACTTTCTTTTTTTTTTTTTTAAGGTATTGGGTACTCAGGCTACGTACAGACCATGTACTCTTTCTTTTTCTAAATATAGTTTGTCTGATTGCATGTTCATTCAATAAGAATCATGAATCAAACATATTTGAAATAGAAAATGAACAAATTTCACTGAAAGTTAAATTTTAAATACTCTCTCAAACTCCACCTATCAGAGACACAGCCTGAAGTGCTGCAGAGCAAGAAATATCTATTGAGAAAGAAAGGGGGGGAAGACACCTTAAATCAGAAAAGATAACAGGGGATTTCAAAAAATGTCTCAATTCTGCCACTTATTTCCCATGTGGTCTTGGTTCATTGCCTATATTTTTACCACAAATTTCCAATATATAAACCAAAACATAATCCCATCTGGTTTCTGAGAGCTTTAGCGTTCATAAAATATTAGCCCAATCAATCACTGAAGTTACAGGAATACCAGGCATTATTAAGAGTAACATGAAAAATGAGCAGGAAACCAACTTTTCAAGAAGTTTGGGTTTATTTTGCCTTCTCTATTTGCTAAACTCCAAAGTTATGTAAATAAACCCTTCAGATGAGTTAATAAAAATACTGCCCTCATCCTGGTTTCCATTTCCGATGCCAAGGACACTTCTTATGCTCTGTAAGAAACCAGACAGGCTGGTGAGGAAGCAATTCACCGTACCCTGAGGTCTGCTTAAAGGAGCAGATGCTGCCAGGCTGACACAGAAAAGAAGGGAGCAGAAAAGAACTGAAGGTCTTATGTTTAGGAAACAACGTCCCCTGACTAAACATTTCAAAGTAAATAAACCAGCTGACTAAACATTTCAAAGGAAATAAACCACCTGTTTTTGAAGATACGAGGCAAAAAACACACACACATTTTCAAGATGAGAGGCAGAATTCTTACATAGAAAATTAGCAAAATTTCCTTAGAAGTCTGATGGCATTTCCCCCAAGTGTCAGGAAACAACTGGCCTGGGACAGCCAGCTGAGAGCCCCATCACAGCTGCTCAGAATGAAATTTCTCTCAGAGCTTGGCTAGGAGGATACAATTTTTTGAAAATTGAAATAATAGAGGAGTACAGGAGATACAAAGCATTTGTAGAAACTCCAGTGTACATCGTCAGTGGATAGATGTTTGTTGCTGGCACCAAGAGCACACAAAGACAGGTGTAACCAGGTGGGACCTGCCTGGCCAGTAGGTTTTCCTCTGGCAGAACAGAAATGGTGGGAACAGATATGTCAGCTAGTAAACAAGAAATAGACTTGTGGAACATTCTGGGTTGGAAGGGACCCACATGGATCATTGAGTTCAACTCTTGTCTCCTTGAGGGCAGCCTAAAAGAGCATGTATCCAAAAGCGAGGAAGTGTTGTTCAAACACTTCTTGAACACTGAAAAATTTCATCATGGAACAGGTTCTCAGGCACTGGAACAGGCTGCCAGTGGGAGTGGTGGTGTCACCATCCATGGAAGTGTTCAAGAATGTGTGGATAAGGCACTTGAGGACATGGTTTAGTGGTGAACATTTAGTGGTGAACCACGATTCCAGGTGGTTCACAGTTGGATTTGGTGATCCTGGAGATCTTTTCCAACCCTAACGTTTCTGTGATTATATGAATAATGTAAGAGATCTTTTCATGGTTTCACTTTGTAGCATGACGCGCAGACTCTGCCAGAAAGACACAAAGGTTGATGTTTTTGTAAGCCTACATGAACATGAATGCAACCACAGATCTTGGGCACAAGTGTAAGCAGAGATCGTGAACTGGGCACTGGGCACTGAGAGCAAGGCTCAAAGACACCCAGAGCTGAATCAGGCACTTCAGGTTAAGACTACAACCTGTGGGAGAGCTGCCCCCTTCCAGACCATCAGCTGCAGATGAACACTGATATCCACTCCTCTCATACTGCACTAGGTACTTCTAATCATGCAATTTCTTCCTTGTGAACAAAATGCCCATTTTGGGGGAGGGGGGGGAAGAAAAAATCGCTATAAGAAAATCTCTCTGAATGGCCACTCAAAGAGTGGAATTAAAGAAATCCTGAAGAGAAAAGACAGAATTAATGTCAACTATTTTAGGAATGTTGATGACTCAGCCCAGTACTTGCAAAGCCACCTTAATTACCTGGAAATTTCTATCAGACTGCAAGTCTCCTAAATAAAAGGGGTTTAGAGACTTTTTTCAATATCCTCTCAGTAAGCCCACACATAATAATAACCTGTTTGATCCAAAGTCAAATTTGAAATACACTCAAAATAGACACCTACCTAACTATGATTTTATTTTTAAGTTTAAACCATCTTAATAACTATATTTTCTTTCCATAACACTTGAGTCTTAGTTGCAGACAAGAAGAAAATTGTACCAGATAATTTAAAAGAAGTGAGAAAGCACTAGTTCCTGTGTTAAAGAGGCTATAATCAGAATATAAAACAGGAGACAGCAGATGGGTGTTCTCTGATGGAAGGACAGAGGAAAATGATAAGGCAGAAGTTATTCATTATGAACAAAGACGGAGTTAGTGAAAATAAACTCAAACCTTCATCCCCTTTTTTGATGACACCACAGAAAACACTTTTTTAAAGGGCATTTGAAAGCAGGTGATGTGATATTTTAGGATATATTTCTGTTACATTACCATGAGTTGGAAAAGGCATAAGTATACTTCAGAATTTACCATTTAGAGGATGAGGAATGACATGAAGGGCCAATATAAAATGATTTCAGAAATACTAGTGGTAATAAAAAGACCAGATGTGGGATAAAGATGAAAATGACCAACACAGACAGCTAGTTTCTATCAGCTTTGACAAAAGGGTTTTAGTGGAAAGACTTTAAAATACAGCACACCTTTTATATGTTAATTCGTAAGTGAACACGCAGCTTTTACAGTAAATAAAGTTAGGCATCATATAGGATCTCTTCTTACAACTTCATTTTTAATGATGAAATTAATATACCTTTTAGACACATGACAAATTCTCTTATAATTAAGTTTAATATCACTGAAGTCAAGGGAATTGTCTTCATTCATTTCAGAACTAGACTTGTGCTTTATTAAAGAACACTTGCATTTTTTTTTTATTCAATAAATTAGTCAGATTTTTATTTCTTTAATTTTACAAAGGATGATGAGCCATGGAAAAGTTAAGAAGCTATTTTTTTTCCCCAAACTACTGAGGGTAACTATAAGATTAAAACAGAATTTGGTGATTTTTTTCCCCAAAAGCTCTATTTCCATTGCAATGTCAAATTATTTTGCAGCATTGAACTCTTGAGGTAAAACATGTGGCACTTATTGAAGGTGGCACACATAGAATGTAACTCTTCTCCTTGGTCATCTTTGTTCCTTAAAACACTTGGGGAGCCAGAAGAAAAATACATCCCAAAAGTCATGCTATCCATTCTTGGAGTTCTTCCCAGAATAAAACTGTCAGAAGGATCTTGCTGTTTCTCAGTGCTTTTAAGCAGGTGTGGAGCTCAATGCAGAGCACATCCAATAATGCAGAGCACATCCAATCCCACTGCAGTCTGTAAAGAGCTGCAAGGCTTCTGACACCTGCAAAAGCACGAGTCTGCAGAAATGGAAAGCACCTGGCTTAGAAAGTTTTAAGCCCTGTTTTTCAGAAGATTGTAATAAACTTCCCTGACAAGCCAACAAAACTGAAATCCCAGGTACCTTCAGGAGGGGGTTCCTCTCCCTAGGAAATAACAGCACAAACAGCGGCCCTGAATGAATGTTTGCAGTACAATTACACTTTCCTTACTCTTATCACAATTATTTGAGATATATTAAAACTGGGAAGACAGACACAACTCCTCAGTATACAAATGTTTACCAAAAAGGACCTCAGCCTAAATATAGAAAATATCCAAAGAGTGAGCAAAGAGGGATGCTGGGGATGGGAAACTGAGATAAAGAAGACTAATTCACTTGCCTGAGGTAACCAGGCTTAGAACTGAAATTTCCCAACTCTCACACCAATGTCTTAACCACAGAGTTAATGCTCTGCTGATCTCTATTTTATCCTTCATAACTTTTAAAAAATCTCGTTCCTATTTGGCTTCATTTTCTCACTGATTTGACTGAGCACAAGGGTGAACCACTCCTGGGTAGGCAGGTAGATGAATTGTATTTGAGTTAGACTACACTAGGAAAATATGTTTGTCCTTTAACAGTGAAAGATGCATATTTCATTCAGGCAACTCAAAAACAGTCTTTTTTATTACATACTGAATGTAGCTAAAAGTGAACATATATCCTTATACACCTGTGCTCAGAGAAAGCAAAGGCTAAGTAATGTATCCAGCCAGTTCATCCCATGCTGCTTGTTAGGAGCTTCCTCAATTTCTCATTATTCCTTCTCTCATAATTTCTTCAAAATTGACAGAGGCATTTTTCCTCACTGAGAACCGAGGCCAGACTGGAAATGCAGTTATTTTAAAGACAAGTTTATGATGAGTTTTCCAAATGTAACAACACTAAAATATTACATATCCCTGAAATGCAAGGCTTTTCACAGCACATTATTAAAAGAAATTTTGTCATAAACTGACAAGCAAATGTTCTATTAAACCAGTTGGAATTCATTGTTAAAAAACAACAATGTTCAACATTTATATCCTTAAATCTCTGCACTTACATAAAACACCAAATCTTGCAACACGAGTGGATCTATTTTTCTTTCATTATTATTACTTAATCTGTTTTACAACATGAAGCACTGAGGCTCAATTTCCCACCTTCCATTTGCCAAAAGGTGCAGTTTTATTGCATCATACAAAAGTAAAAAGACATGGATTTAACTTTAAACAGCCCTGACTTGCCAGGTATGTTGCCCTGACTTGCTGCTATGCCATATGTCATCTCCTCTCTTCTCATCTCCTCTGGTCCATCTCTCCACTGACCAAGTCTGCAGAACACTCAGCTCTGGGACCAATGGGGATATTCGCTGTAGAGACAGAAATTTTTGCTTCTCCTTGCATTACCAGTATCCAGTGCTTGGTAAAGTTCATATGGTTTTGGTGAGAATAGGATGTTATCACACCACATTAAATTTTGGGGAGTGTTTAGGGAGTGCACAATTTCTGTGAAGGTGGTGCAAGACATGAATTTTAGGAAATATGTTCCCTAAGCCTGACCAAAAAAAAAAAAAAAAAAGAAAAAAGAAAAAAAAAGAAAAGAAAAGGATTGCCAAAACCTGATATATCATTAATTATAATTATCAATTGTCACATCATTTCATTCAGTTCTCCTTTTGATCATGCCAGGAACAGAAGGAACCACATTCTCTCAAGGCCTTCATCAAGAGAGTGGAGAATATTATTTTGTATTCAAGCAGTTCACATTTCAGGTCACACAGGCTGAACCCTTAAGAACAAAAATTATGGTGAATCACATACCATTTATGTGCTCATATTTTGGGCTGGGTTTCCTCCCAAAGCTAACACACAACATATCATTTCCCTGAACAGCTCTGGTGCTTACTTTTCTGCCCACAATACTGCTTTTCTTTTTCTTTTTCTTTCTTTTTTTTCCAGGTCCTTGGTGCTAATATTTTCCAGGGTGGCTCTGTTTCTTCCTTATTGTCCTCTCTGTGTTCCACTTTGTTCCTTTACAGAAACAAATCTGTGATTTGCCTAGAACCAGATGACAGTTTGTGGTTATCTGAAACCTCAGCCTGTTTCCTCCAAGGTGGTCCCCGTTTTGGCAGTGAGAAATCCATTACAGGGAGTACTTGGCAGCATCGGCCTCACTGATCTTTCTGCATTACAGAAGCTATTCTTGCATCTCTTAAAGTCATCATAGGCTTCAGATGTCCCAACAGATCTTCAAACACCACAATATATTTCAATTTAATACTTCAGGGAAGATGCTACTTGTCTACTTGGATTTGCTTTTCCAATAAATCCCGTGAGATCACTTTTGCTACGCCTTGCAACTCAGCTGTGCATGGGAGCCAGAACCAGGCTTTCTGCAACGTTAAATCATTTGTGAGATCCCTGGCATGCTCAGCTACTGCTCCCTAAGAAGCTCAGGCTCTGTGCAACCTTCTTGTTCTGGCAATGAGAGAACTTCCATAGCCCAGGAAAGGTATGGATGTGTCCCAACAAACATTAGGTCTGGAGGAAAGTTAGCATTGAGGATCTGGAGCTTTTGGGATAACTACTATAGGTCCAGTTTGTTATTTATTCTCAGAAAGCAGAATATAAACCTCTCAGAAAAGAAATGAAGATTATTTTCTAGGCTGTCCCAGTGTCTCTGGTCACATCTCCCCTCAAATTTCCATCTTGGTGCAAGATCTGTTGCTGTACTCTCTTCTTTCTCTTATTTCCAGACAGGTTCCTTGGTTGCTTTCTAGCAGCAATAAAGCTTCCACAGCTTACAGAGTGTGTTTGGGCAGGGTGCTGTTAGGAGCATGCTGTTTGAGTCCTGACTTGCTCCAGTCTTCTCATTCTTCCTTGTTTTTTCTAGAGTAGCACCTATTTTAACCATGGCTTTAGCAGTGCCATTCTTTTCACCAGACAGCTTAATATGCACTGTAAAACCTTCTCTCAATTTTGCCATATTTCGTAAACACCGTAAAAATTCTCAATCACATAACAGTTCAGTTCTTTCCCAGGCCTTAGTATGGTCTTAGCTTTTCATGAACCACACAGGACACAGAATTTATGATGCACCCAGAAGCCTTGTCAGCTGAATGATTTACCCAAACAGCACCTTTTCACATTTAGAGAGGACTTGGTGAGGAGAGCACTATCAAACCCTGACCATTTACAATAAATGGACACTCATTAGTGTCCCCTCCACCCAGGCTCTGGGCCACACTTTGGGTTTCTTTTACTTTGTTTTGTTTTCCGTTCTTTTTTTTCTCCTATTATTTTTATTGAGGGGCTGGTCCTTCTAATTTCAAACTATTCCAATCCCTAACACAGTATCACCATTTTTCTTGTAATTGTTACTGCCCCAGATCCTGATCTGGCATAATCACCCAAGAAGTCACATAACCTGTATCCACCAATATTAAAAAAAAGGGAAGGTCCCAGACAATGATTTATCCCAAGAGCAGACAGGTTTCCAAAGCAGATAAGAGGACTTGCTTTGTCTCACAAAAGAGGCCTAGGATGACTAGGTCGTACTTCACTGGCCAGTTTTTAGATACTTAAAAGTTAGATGAAATGAGCCACAGGCCTACTGCACAGAACCCAAAATGACAGATTACGACACCATGGTGTTGGGCACTGTCCAAAATTATTTTGGCCAGCCCAGAAGAGTCATCATTTTATCCTCTGAACTTCAGAGAATTGGTTTGCCTGAGGTTTTCACTGTGCAGGAAAGTAGCTTTGTTGGCATGCTTAAGTGGGAATAGTGAGGGAGACTGGAAAATTGGAAAATTAATTAAGAGAGTGTAAAATACAATAGGAAGCCCACCTTTAAGCAACCTCAAAAACTATGGGATACTCACTGTATCCTAGAGCCACTGCCCTTAAAAACAGGTGCCTGTATTGCTCCTGCTACATTGGGAACTGCCTTTTCCCACTGAAATGGTGCATTTCCATACAATCTCTCCTGCTGGTGTTCCTCCTTTAGGGTTTGCAACAGTGACTGCTGTCTCCTTAACTCAGTTTCCCCTCAGACAGAGTGAACTGTGAGTAGGAATATTAAGACAAGAAAAAAGTAGAAGAAGCAAGCAATGAAAGATTAAGGCAACAGATAGAGGAGCTGTCCAAAAAGGGATCAAAATGCCAGTGATGAGAAAAGAGAGTAGTGATGTTAACTATTAAATAATCAGAGAGAAGTCATATTTTTTTTGCCTAGGTATTTATTGCAGTACAGAAGTATAGGGTCACAAAGCAGGAGTGGGGTAAGGATTGCAAGACCTACAAAGAAGTAAGAAGGAAAGATAACAAGGAGACCCATGGGGTGTGTGGACAAGCAATAAGAAAGGCAGGACAGCTGACAAAGCCAAAGGCGAGACAGGGGAGAAACTGCAGCCATAGAGAGAAAGAAGTAGAAAATATTACTACATCTCATTCCTTCAAGTTGTGTACATCAACAAAACAAGTGTCAGCATCTGCTGTGTCAACTGCAAGGATGTGGCCTGCACAAGGCCCACCAAAGTCATTATCTCCCATTCCCAACTGGGAGCCTGGCCATATGGTTGAGGTATTAGACTGGGACTCAAGACTCTCAATTTCTATCTTGCTTCAGGTCTCCTGGCAATCTGAGGAACATCCCCACCTGTAAAACAAGGATCAAAATACACCCACTGTCTATTTAAGATGTCTTTTCTCCTTTCTTCATACAGCACCTCACATCATGGAACCACCAGCTGAAAGAATGGCCCTCAGTAAAGTTCAAGTAATGGTGGTAATGTGCCTTAGATGGAGTTCTTTGAAGAAAAAAGAGGGTTTAATTGCACGAAGATTTCAAAAACTATGTATGCACAAAGATCTTTTAAAAATAATTGTGTTTATTTTTAATCTTATTTGCCTGCCTTATCTTCCAAGCAGTTAGAGATAGCACCAATATAATCTGGCAAAAGCAACAGTAATTTAATGGAAAGAGTAGATAAAATGTCCAGATGCATGTCCAGCATGTAAATCAAAGGAATTTCCTTATTGTCCTTGCCAGATTTAGTGAAGAAAGGTGCAAAATATCTCCATGAGAAAATTGTTAAGACTTGGATAGTTGGTGTGTCTCTTGCATGGCTAGGAAAATGCTAGAACACGGGACAAAAAATTTATATTATTCTAAAGTAATATAGTGAAAGGGAGACTTGGGCTCATAAACACTCTGAACTAAGAATGACGTGAGCACCATAAACAGGTCTTTGCCCAGAGAGTGCTCACAAAGCTCATAATACATATTCTAAATCAAGATGCATATAAAAATTGCTGATAGACAATTCCATTGGGAGTAACAGATCAAGAGGTGCCTGTGGAGCCACCATAAATACAGCTGCTATGGAGTCCAGAAACAAACCATCACCAGGCACAGTTCAAGACCAAGCACATGAAATGAAAGACTTAGGGAAAGAATCCAAAAGCAAGAGCCAACATATGGGAGCTGATATTTATTTCTTGTTCTGCTGTCTGACCTTGGACAAGTTATTTTGGACTTAGATCTGAAAAGAACTGACCAGTCTGTTCCCAAACTAACAAAGCCATTAGAAACATGCCTTGCCAACACTGTTGTTTCTTGCAGGCACGGAGAAGGTGCTTCTTATCCCAGGGCAGTCTGCCAAAGTACTCTGTTATGAATGGAAAGGGTGGCATCTGTTCTCAAAGCTGTATTTGCACTGGTTGTGAATCACACCATCTCTATGGGTAGGCACCGGCTGATCACACTCAGCTCTCATCTGCACGAACAGCACTGAAATCCTGGAAGGGGACCAGGCTTCTACCAAATCCCTCTGACAGCTTCACTTCTATCTCTCTGCACTCAGATTGTGGATCTCGTAGCTCATGGACCCTTTAGAAGGCTTGCAAGTACCCAAGCTGTGTGCAGACAGCTGGTCAGAGCATCTTTGCTGAGTGTGACTGCTAAGTATGCCTCTGTTCCCAAGGAATGTTGCAGGACCTGGATGTCCCTTAAGGTTCTTCCAGACATTGATACACCACATCCATCACAGCCCTCACAAAGACCCTATTTATCTCTCAAAGTCATAGAATCATAGAACCATGGAATCTAGAATCACTTCTCTGGGCAACCTGTGTGCTGTCACTCTCACAGTACGGAATTTCTAAATACATTCTAAACCTACCCTCTTTCACTCTGAATCCATTCTCCTTGTCCTGTCATGCTCTTGCAAATAGTTTCGCTCTATACTTCTTGTAGGTTCCCATCAAGTTCTGAAGTCCCAGGAAGGAAACACTATAACTAAGCACATTTAAGCTCAGACTGTACATTTTCTGGACCAGATTCCTCCTCGGCTCATATCAATTCTACTGCGGTAGAAGGCTATTGATTTTAGTGGTGGTATTGCTGATTTACACAAGGTTGAATGAGAGGAGAGCACTGGTGACCCCTCTAAGATGGGGATAATAATCTTTACCAACAACCCAAGGGAAATGTGAAAGTTAATTAATTGGTATTGTAAATCTCTGTGAGATCCTAGCAGTCTATAAATGAATTCAAATGGTACCAGAGAGAGAGCATAAAATTTTTCTTCTTTCAAAAGTTTAAAAACACAGACAAGGAGGAACTAAGTGGAGAACAGATCCAGACATTCAAATTTTGAACAGTGTGTGCATTTCAAGCCCTATTCCAGTAAAATGGTTTAAGACACATATGAGACATAAAGTGTTTTCAATCCTGAAAGCAAGATTCCCTGACATTTTCTTTAAAATAAATTGCTGTCAATACAGCCCAAAGAAGTTCATAAAAGGGCCTGTTTTAAGTTTAGTCAATTAAAGATGTGAGCAAAAGAACTTTAGACATCATTGACCCAGATATTCTATGGCATTTATATTCATAAAAGAACAGAATACGGGCACCATGAATTGCAAGAAAAATTCCCAGTACAGATGGTTATCTCGCTGGTCTGCCCTTCAGTAGTGCAGAAGTCAGAAAGGTGAGGGAGTCAAATGTAGAGGGCTATTCCCTGGTCAAGGGAGGAAAGTGTGCTCTTTAATAATAATGAGAAAGGGAAGAAGATTTTTTAAAGCTGTTGGAGAGTCAGGATGATGCTCCAACAGAGCAATATTTCCCAAAGGCTGCCTTCTTTAATGACCATCAAGTCCATTTCTGACATCTTACTAGCACATCAGTTTATTTGTACACCTAAATAAGGGGGCACACATGGTTTGCAATGGATCAATGGGATTAGCTACTCCTTCTACAGAAGAAAGGACTACAAGTGGAGAAAGGCTCTTCTTATGTTGTGCTACACACAAATGGCAGAAAGACCAAAAGCTTAGAACGTGCTTTTCCACAGAGAGACTGAGAATGTGCTCATTTGTGCTCTGCAGTCTCATTCTCTCCAGTGACCCTAAGAAAAGTATTGAGAGATTTGTTGAAAGGCTTGAGTAGCCAAATTAGGTTCCATCTTATGAGATTGTTTGCAAATACTACCCAAACAATATTAGAGGCCTAAAAAGGCTAATAAAATATGACCTGCTGCATTCCTTAGGTAGTGGTGGGGGGTTTTGTTTTGGTTTGGGTTGATTTACTTGTTTGCTTTTTATTTCTTATCACCTGCTGTCCCCAAAGTCAGCAGGAAGCAAGGTAACAGTTTCAAGTGCACGTGTATAAACTCAAAGCAATCATCACTGGGAAATCAGCAGAGTTCCTCGTCATTTAGATGACTTCATGGTTTTCATCTGACTCAAGTAAATTTAATGAAGCAAAATAAAATGTTCATCTATTAGCCACCATCATCATGAAACCAGTGACTAAGTCAGAGGAGGCTGGCTGGAGCTCAACAGTCCCATTGAGTCCCACAAAATGAATGTATATTTTTAAAGATGTTGAGAAAAGACAGATGTAGATCCAAATAAGAAAGTAGGACAAGCACTGCTAACTCAATTTGCAGCATCATGGTGATAAGGCAACACTTTTGCTGCTGGTTTTGAATGTTTTTCCCTCTAAAGAGTCCTGTAGCCTCCTTTACCCTGGCATTCCATTACTGCCTCTTTGTAGCTGGGCTCTGTGACTACAACTGCACATACAAGGGCACTCTTTCCAGGGTCATCTATCCGTCCTGTAATTAATAGCTTTCTTCACTTCACAGGTCACCTGGTCACTGATCATGCTCCCTTATGTATATGCAAAACCTTTGTGGATGAAGCTTTTTAACAATTGTGTGTTGTAAAGAACTATTTCTGGTAGTCAGGCAGTGTTAAAAAAACATCCCAAGCAGCAGCTGAAATAATCAGCATTTTTCAGCTCTCTCCTGTGCTCAGTGTGCTGCACCAGGCATAACCCAGGAGAAAATCCAAGCCAACCATGTGATAGCTGAAGATGTCTTTTGAAAATGCTTTGAAACAAATAAGCCTAGAATATTTTTATAACAACAAAAAGTGCATTATTTATTAGCACTGATCCCCTCAGCCAGAGATTGTACCTGGATCCTAACCCCCAATTCCCTATGATCTCTGTGCTTCTTCTTCCTTGAGAGTGAAATGCATTTCCAAAGCAGCATGAGGAAGATTTTCTGATGTAGGTCTGTGTGACCAACTACATGGACCAGGCTGGGCTCTAGAATGTGAATCAGAATACCTTCCCCTGGCTCCCTACTTGGAGATCTGAACTTCTTGTGTAAGTAGACATCTTTATGGTCTTATCTAGACAGAAAAACGTCTCTTTTTAAGCACAGTGCCTAACAGGACTGAAGACCAAAAGCAAGATTTAATATAATGTACCAGTGACAAATAGTTTATTCAGTTTCCAGGGAAGTCTCATCTTCCTAATAACAGGCTAAGGAAACTGATGAGCTAAAATAAAAGCGGGATAGCAGATACAAAACAGTTGCAGAGTTAGCTTAAAAGTAATATATTGTCCTAGGCTAAGAGAGGTCCTTCTGATTGGACACTACTATGGGAGTAGAGAAATTGTATCTATACAGGATGTCAGACTCTGCTCTGTCTCCTTACATGTGTGGATTTTAATCCTTAGAAATCTGTGAAGGTCCAAATTCTGAAAATTTCTCTAGTGGCTCTTAGTGCCTCAGTTTCCTCATCTACTTTATGTTGGCACATTACTGGTTTTTATAGAGCAATAGTGTCTAGAGAAACAGTCCCTAGAGGCCAACCAGCTCAGCATTCTATGGTGCCTTGGTAAAATATGGAGAATTACAGTCTCTGCCCCAGACATATAAAAATGTAATTGTTTATCTTCATTTTAGACCTCTTATTGAGCCTAATGCTTCTCAAGTGCTTAGAAAGCCTGCAGTGAAAGGTGGGTTGTAAATGCAAGAAGTAGCACCACAGATAATAGATTACTGTGATTGAGGTAAAATCACAAACAAATATACCATGTGGTGCATTAAAAGTAAAGAAAAAGCCAAGGATTTAGTAATCAGCTATCATCAAACTAAAGAAAAAATGTATCTCTCACCAAGGAGTGTGGCTAGAAAGTGATGGGTGGACTTCAGTTCAAAAGTTTAATTATACAATTTCAGATTCAAAGGAAACTTCAACTCAGCTATTGCTGGGTGATACGATTACTGAAACCTTGAAGGAAGGAAATTGAGTTTGAGCTGAGTGTAGGAGCAGTAATTTACCAGGTGGAGTAGTCAGAAAACATTAACCCTGTAAATGCCATTGGCAAAGCAGGATTGATTAAAGCACCAGTGTCTTATTTCTGATGGGAGCAGTCAATTTCTAACTTATAACAAAGAAAAAGTACTTTTTCAACTTATGGAGTAAAATTCTGTCCAAAGCCTAAGGAAAATTTCTCTGTCTTGAATATCTGAACGAAGAATTACTGTCCTGATCAAGTCAGAAGTCCATCTAATCCTGGCTCCCCAATGGCAGTAAACAGCATCACCAATTTTGGAAGAAGAAAAATAAATCTTTTAATAGTTTTGCTGTTATAACCTGCCCCAGTGGTTCCCCTACTTATATAGGTCATAAATCAATTTACTCCAAGTTACCAAGTCTTTGGCATTGTCAAAGTCTTTTTTAACTATTATTTTTGGGATCTAAAATTCAATTTTTGCTATGATACTCATGGGTAGTCTTCTAGTCCACCTTGCTAACATCAAACCTTGACATTTAAATGTCTGTCTTCACATTAGTACATGATTAAAACTGATTTCATTTTGCATTTGAATGGCAAATTTCTACCTGCAGTGCTAAAAGTCTCTACGTTGGCATTGATTTTACCCTCTATCAAAGCTAGAGCAAAGCAACAATTGCAATAATCCAGTTCAACATCCCACCTAAGAGACTGTATATCAGTTTAACTCACAAGTTCAGCACCTGATCCACTACCTCATACCTGAGCCAAGGATTTACTTCAGAGAGAGATCCATCTAGTCATGGACAAAAAAGCTTCTTATCCCCAACATTAAAAAGACAGTAGATTTAGATTAGACAAAAAGAAGAAATCTTCTGTGCTGAGGGTGGTGATGCACTGGCATAGGCTGCCCAGAGAAACTGAAAAACTTCCCTGGAAGTGTTCAAAGCCAGGTTGGATGGGGCTCTGAGCAGCCTGGTCCAGTAGAATGTGTCCCTGTCCATAGCAGGAGAATTTAACTACTTAATTTTTCTTTTTTTAAGAGTACTCCCAACCCAAACAATTTTATGATTATATTTCTGATTATGATTTTATATTCCAGTCATTATGTGAAACTCTGGTATGCAGTATTTTATTCTTGAATACTAGCTGTCCAGCCACAGTACGGAGGGGCAACTGGCAATAAGATGAGCCTAAATTTTTTTACTCAGTTCCAGTGTCCTGTGCAAGTGATTAAATTCTATGCTTAAGTCCAACTTTGAAGTCTCTCCATGGTAGTTTGCAAAAAGGGCATTTCAGAATTGATTTTGAATCACAGAATGCCAGATTTAAAGGCACCTCAATGAACACCTGATTCAATCATTCTTGGCAAAATCATGGTCTAGACAAGATGGCCCAGCACCACGTCCAACCAAATCTTGAAAGTATCCAATGTTGGGATAAAATCCTGAATTTGATTTGCACATGACCTAGAAGAGCTCCCCTTGTCAGGAGAAGCAGCTGGAAAAGAGTCAGGACGTGCTGTGGTCTCTGAGTGTGTCAGTATGTGTCCTGGTTACAGAACTGAATTGTGCTGTTACCCAGTGCAGTCAGGGAAGTCTAAACAGACCCTGCAATGCCCAGCCCTGGGACACCCAGACACCAACATCTGATGCTGCTACAGACATTTCAGAGCTCCACCTGCCAGCCCAGAAAGACACGGGTTTCCTGTGGATTACAACGTGCCTGCCAGGCTGTGCAGTAGCTGTGGATGCTATGAGACATCTCAGAAATCACCTCATGCAAGGCCACCAGCTCTATAGGTCAAGATTCAAACACAATGCGAGAGCAAACCGTAAAGGGCAACAGGTCTGACTGACCAGCGACCAAATGCGCGCTTTCATCGGCATTAAGATTTAGCTCTCCCAAAATGGAGAGATAAGGCTCAGCTGTTCCTGTGGGAATTAACTGTATGACCCCTTGAAGATGACAGCCTGGGGCAGTGACCACACCTTTGACGCCAGAGGAACTGCCAATGCAAATAAATCCCAAACTGTTGGCGAACATGGAACTCAAGGAGAAAAGCTCTTAATCTCACTAGACAGCTGGGATAAACAGTTATAAAGGAAACATTTTCAAAAGGCTAGGCAGATTATAAAGGCACCAGGAGTCACTGAAATCTTGTTAAACATTGTTCACTGCATTACTTTAGATTTTAGTTTGAACTTACACTGTCAGATAAATTCCATTTATCTCCTGAATGCTTTTCTCACTGTGTTTGTTGCTAAGAATTCACACCTTCACTGAAGATTTACATTTCTTCCGTGATCAAGACAAAGTCAACGTTCAGCTTCAATCATTCTAAGACACCTTTCTTTTCTTTTTTTTTGTTTTTTCTCACTTTTCTGGGTCAGTGTTTTTTGGTGTGACACTGAAAACACAGGCTGTGGTGTTCAACCCTTAGCGTAGGAGAGAAGGATGTTCTTACAGGTAAGGGACTGAATGAGTCCCCAAAGAGAAACACTTCCATAGCCTTCCAGCCTGACCTTGGGAAAACTACATTACTCTCCTCATGGATCTATAAAAAAAGGAAATAAATGTGTTTTCTTCCCCTTCTGCTGACCTTGCCTTTTCCTACACAAAAGACCAATCACAATGGGAACAAATTTTAGTCGAGGCTCCTAATCATTCTTTCAATACAGCCTATCATGAATTATCAACATCATGGTAAATTTGGTGATTTAACCAATGCAATTGCTCCACTATAATTCAGAAACATAAAACCCTAAATGATATTTTTGGAAGAGCTGTAGAAGAATTCCCTTGAGCACTCCCACACTTCCATTTGCTATCCTATCTCACTTGTCATTAATTACAAACTAATGAATGCCATTTTCTGTTCTGCATTGATACTTTACTTTCTCCTCCTGTGGGGCCATCAACCAGCTCTGAAGGACGTGTGCAGACTGACAGCATTTATCTGTGCCATCTCACAAAACTCAGCTTTTCAGATAAAACAAGACTTTATTACAAAACAACCCCTCTTTCCAAAAACTAATTTCACTGATAATCCCTTCAGTTAGGCTCAATCTGTACTAGAAATTAATTTTACCTGAACTCTTACTTGGATGCTGATAAGGATGACCACATGCCCTGTGACATTTACCACAGCCCTCTAAACATTTTCCTGATGTGCTAACACCATCTTTTGACCCAAACTATGCTTAAGTAAGTTTGGTTTCCTGCATAATTCACCTCCTTGGTAATACAGAGAAGATTATTTTGCTCCAAGCTCCTTGTTACAAATTATATTTGAGGCAATGGAGTGATTTTTACTAATAAATCTTGACCATTATCTATATGCACTAAATGATTGTATACAATAATTACCTGTGATATTAAATCTATATTTTAATTTGTTACTCTAATTTCTTGCATGGTTTTGGCTTGGGCTCACAAGCTCATTAACTCACGGGCATAGTGAAGGCATTAGCTGGAATCAGGAACCAGGAACCACTCCTGGAAAGCTGTTTGGACAGAATGATCTTACTTTGGTGGTTAAAAAGTCTGATATGCAACCATGGTCTATTCTTTTCTACTTGACTGCCAAGTCACAGAACAGTGCTGGGTGCATTTAGCAGCAAGCACAACCATGTGAAAGCATCAAGGGAGGAACTGACAGTGTGTCTGAAAATGCAAAATTATCTAATTGCCCAAATACCCACTGTAGATGGGCTGCAGACCTGCAGACTGTATGCTCTGTTAGCTGATGATAGAGTAAAAACTATTTTATACCACCTGGGAGATGGATGGGGATATGAGCTATCTCAAGTACAATCTAAAATAGACTTGGGACTGCCTGGACTATCCAGGCTTCCTTGTAAGCTGGTCAGAAGCTCCATACTTTCATGGGCTCTGTCCCTTAGAGCCGACCTTGAGAGAGACAGAAGCATCAGCACCTTCTGTTCCTACACCAGAATGCCTCATTGCACATTTTGTGTAAAAGATGCCAAGTGGTTTCTGGGGCTCAGACCACAAAGAGTTCCTTAATGTCAAAATGGAGAATAAAAGTTGTAGAAAAATTAGAAAGTTTTTTTTTTGTGGCTAAAAAAAAAAAAGAAAAAAGAAAATTAAAATATCACAGAACTTAAAAGTGATTAAAAACTCAGTGCTATTACTTCCCTTCCCACCAATAAACATACTGAAGTTATTGGTAGAAGCATTAATTAATCACACAACTTCAAAGATCTGTGTCA
Organism: Parus major; assembly: GCF_001522545.3. Lineage (NCBI taxonomy): Eukaryota > Metazoa > Chordata > Aves > Passeriformes > Paridae > Parus > Parus major. The sequence goes on from NC_031770.1 coordinate 105,466,743, forward strand.
GTAATAAAATAAATACGGACAGTAGAGCCAGACTGTTCCTGAATATTGGATGTGTTATTACAGTAATTAAGGTGAATAGTGATTACCTGTCTTGCTTGCTGATATTTTTTTGGGCAGACAACTATAGCTACTCTAAATGACATTCTAAACATATGTTTGGAGCATCATTCACTGATGCATTAACCTCTTTCATATGGCATGAAAAAGCCACACATTAAGATCTAATGTGCAATATTCAACTTGAGCTTCAAGGAGCAGTGATGGGAAATAAAGTGTTTGCAAACTACAGAGTGAAATTCAGTCCAACCATTTCATGGCTTTATCACTCCACCATGAGTGTAAGATCATTGTTTACCCAAATTCTGAACTATGGGTCTTTGTAAAAATACAGCATATTGACAGGAGTGAGTTAGATTCAGACAGGCTGAGTATGGTTAGTATCTGGCAGTGCAAAAGATTAGAGAAAAGAAGATTAAATGACAGCAGTTTACCTTTCCCCTGTGAAAGAGGGTAAGAGGGAAATTACTGAATTGGAGTCAATTTGAATAAAAACAGACTTTATTTTCAAAATGGAGAATGGATGTTCCAATTAATTTTTCCCAATTCCTCTAGTCTAGCATATTCTGCCATTAGAATTGCCATCAGAAACTGGCAATATTTGGCATTTCATATGATTAGCCCCTGCTTCAGGATATCAGCTTTACCTCCAGTCCCCTCTCCTCCTCCCAGATTACACTGTCCTCTCCCTTGCTCCCACAGTACCTGTGCTATCATCACTAACAGCAACCAAGCCTCAGCTGCTTCTCCGAGTGACTTTGTCTCCCACTTCCCATCAATGAGCATATGGGAATTCTTTATGTGCCTGGATAGACTTCCCATCCCAAATTCCTCAGTAGCATTGTTCGACATTCTTATACATCCACTTCTTTCCACTACAAAGGAGTCTGCACTCCATTCTTGCAGGAGGAGATAGATTAGATTAGACTGAATTTATGAACTGCTTTTGTATCCTTTGGGAAACAAGGCATTATAAAAAGGCAGGGGTTTGTATTATCATTAAAGTGATGAACTGAATTATCATTAAAATGTAGAAATTGCCAACAGACAACCAGAGTTATCCTATTAGTAAAATCCCCATTTTATGGAAGTTGATCTTGAGCCATTTTTCAAATGTGCAGCCTCGAAAGTACAGCATTCATCGAAGAGCTTTAAAGACGACACTGCCTGGATTCCAGCACAGCAAAACCACCAAGGACCCAGCTGCCTTCTGAACTGGGAGGAGCACTTAGGTGACATCAAACTTTTATAAGACAGGGAAGCAGGATTCCAGCACATGAATGCTAAAGAGCGGAGGAGCCAGAGTAGAGTGCTGAGGAACACCACAGTTTATCCCATCAGGCTGAAACAGAGCATTATCTAACAAGAAGACTAAGCACAAAGAGAAAAGGTTTAAACCACTCAAGTTGAGTAGCAGAAAACCCTGTTTATACCTCAAGTTTCTCTGTGATCTAATGGTTCAAATTATCACAATAATTTGAACCATTAGAAAGAAGAAACAGAAAGCAGCCTGTATCGTGATACAGAGAGCAAAGTATTTCAGAGTCTCTTGGAGCAGCCTCTGGGGTATGAGTGAGGACATTGCACAGCCCAGGGGAGGAGGGTGATAGCACATGACTAGGGCATCAATGGAACCATGAATGGTTATATTCCTCACATGCAGAAGGAAGGGATAAAAGCACAGATCATCACCAAGTACTTCTAAACAGATGTAAGACAAGGGAGAGTAGAAGGACTCTGTTGTTCAGGAAGAGAGTTAAAACTAAACAAGATCTTGTATAAATAATAACTAGGAGGGTCAAACTCATCATTAAAAGACTTTCTTGGAACTCAGTTTGTACATGTCTTTGGGCTCAGATCCACAGAGCAACATGGGCACCTTGTTTCTGTTGATTTAAATAGATGGCAATATCGTCAAAAGACCTGACAATCTTTCTCAACGTCATTTCTCAATCCATAAATCAGGGATAGCAGCACTCTTCAGGGATTTTTAGAAGAGAAACCCATGAAGAGTTTGCTTACACCAGTAGCAATTATCATATGAGCAATGAAGGTAAGGTAAACAATCAGACACTAATAACTTGTGTCTTACTAGTTTGTAAATATTACCGACATTGAATCCCATTCATTCCTGGTACAATGTCATTAATGAGGTCACATTCTGCATTGTCTGTCTTTATCTTTCTAATGATCCCTATGGAAAATTGAGGCAGAGAAAATGAGAAGCTTCATTGTGCTTAATATCCAAAGTGACAAGCCTTTGTAAGTGGTGAAATGAGATTCTTCTACACAGGTATAGTGATGAGGCTTTAAAGAAGCCTGTTGCTGGATTAAACAGGGTAATTGCAGTACAATTAGGTACAAGCACTTAGCTCCCCTCTTCCAAATTCTCAATTATAGTAATAAAAATGCTTTTGTTTTGTCTTTTGTGCTTCATGGCTTACAAATGCTCCTGTCTTCTGCAGCTCAAGAGAAAAAAAAAAAAAAAGCAGAGAGAAAGAAAGAGCTTTGACACATATCCAATGCAAGTGGTACAGTGTTCCTTATGATACATTACAGCAATGCTTAAACCCTGACAGCCTCAGTGTAACAGCACAGTTAAGTCTATCACGGTAGTTTTCTGCCTTCTGGAAAGAGCTTTGGATAAAATGCAAAGCAGCACTCTTAAAAAACCTTCCAGTGGTTTTCAGAACTATTTTTTGGACTAATCTGGTAAATCGTTTTCACATGCAGGGCGTTGCATGGGCAGCAAATTAGACCACAAACTGAAAACAGGATCCTTGTGATTTAGTCACCCTTGTGTTTCATGGGCATCATTCCTAACAGCAGGCAAAGGAGTCCTGACTTCTGAAAACATATCCATTATTGGGAAATATTCTCTAAGTCACCTCTGTGAAAAAAGATCCCCAATGAAGAAAGCTGATGTAGCTTCTTCATTACTTGCATTTGTTTTCTCACAGGATTTGAAGGGCACTTACATCACTTAACACTGTTTCCTGAATTGATGGCTTTAACTTTTTAAAAATATTAATTAGACCAACAAAAAATAATCACTGGTGAATAACAGCTATCTTTATATACGGTCATCTTTCTTTGCATTTAGATCTGTGTATTTACATAAAGGAGGAATGGGGAATTGCCAGGCCCTAAACAAATTTTACTTTGATTTTTACCTCTCCATTGCACTGTTCATCACAAGTGCACACCTCCAGTTCATATCCTCTGCTTTCTTCCATCTCCCTTTGCTGCTTTACAGGGCAGACCAATCTAAAAATCTCTTTGGTGGTCCTACTTGGTTTTATGCGTTTTTTCAACACTGCACAATATTTTTCTCATTGCACACTCCTACTGGGCTTCTTCTTTGTACCTTTCTAGTATCCAAAAAGGCACAAGATCATTCAGAACATGCCCCATAGGACATGGGGTACAGGGGTACAAAGCATGATAGAATATTTAGGACCTGTAACAGAACAGCATTTTGCAGTTGTCCACAAGTCTCAGTATGGAAATAGAAGAGGGTAGTGTTAGGTTTCAGACCCTAAAAAGGATGGTGGGATTTTGACATTGTCTCCTTGCCACTTTCCTGTAAGGTTAGTATTCAGGAAGCCCCAGGTAATTTTATCCCATCATTTCAATCTCTTGGGTGCTTGGGAAGGCTGTAATTCATGGCAAAGCAAATGTGCATTATTGCCTCAGTCATGCCTGCCCCATGTTTTAAGCTTTACTAAGCCCACTGCTCTTAACCATACAAGCTCCACTTGTATGGCCATTCAAGAGATATTTGGATACCTGTTCAGCTGTCAAAACCAAAACAGATTCTCAGCCTTTCAAAAAGTATTATTGTCCTCAAGTGTTTTAGCAAAGGAAAAACCTTTCCCATAAATGTTATGAGTGATGCTGTGGCCAAGCAGAGCAGATGCTCAGAATCAGAAAAAGAGTGAGTCTGGCTACTGAAAACTCAGTCCTGAAGAGCACTTAGGTATTCAATTAATTTTATTCATATGAGTAGCCTCCATGGCATTAATAGGCATGAGACTTAAATAATAGGTGGATAAGTGCCCTGAGTTACAGAAAAAAAAGTAAGAAAAACCAGAAGCAAAAAGGAAAGTAAAACAATGCAAAGATTAGCTGATTTTTTTATTATTATTGTTGTTATTATTTCACTAGAAAATTTCTTTTGTATATCAGTATGCTAAAATCTGTGCATAAATATGTATGCCTGAAGTTTCATTAACACACATTAATCCCACATTTTATTACTGTGCACATTTCAGACAAGTAGGGAAAAAGATTCCTTGACCCAAAGAATAAGTTGATTCTTCTACCATTTATGTAAAGTTACATCATATCTCCTAGATATGTTGCAAGAGAACAAAACTTTGTAATTAATTTTAAAGGCATCTCAAAAATGTTCAGTTTACTCTAAGGGAGTGGCTTCTAAGCTTCTGCTGTTTATCACCTTTCAGTCGTTTCCTACATTTGATCTTGCACATCTTTATGGACAACCTGGAATAACTTCCTGGTCAGCCAGCACTGTAAGCTCTTTCAGCAGCCCATAACAAACCCCCACTCTCATTTAAAATGCCTGAGGACTTAGTAACTCCAGCTGCAGCTTCAGAAAGGCACGGGAACTCCCCTAAGTCAGTACAATGGCACCTAGAGACTGCTTTAGCAGACCCCAAAGTAGGCAGAGAGGTTCAACTCGGTTGACTAAACAAGGTGTCAACTAAAATATCCCAGGGATTCAATACAGCACATGCACCAGAGAGAGTACAGCAAGGGACGATGCTGTTCCCACAAGTAAAGGGAGCTGGGAGCAGGGATAACAGCAGGGCAATTAGGGCAGCTTGCCAGTCACAGCCATGGCTGCACCAGGCATGGCTGCTCATCATCACACAGGTCAGCAAAGGTCAAGAAGAGACTACCAGAATGCAAATCCTAAGAGTGGGAGCTGCTGTGTTCTGTATTTCTCAGACAGCTCCTTGCAGCCACCTGAGCTGGTTGAGACCCTCACACCGTAAGATGGAAGACAGGAAGAGGAGTTCAGGGTAGCCCTTGACACCTGAGATGACACCAGACACCCACACCTACGTAGCTGAACAGGCACATATGGGCATCTAAAGCCATGTAAGGGAACCTCACTGGGCTGGCACAAGACCCAAGGCAGTCTCACTGCCTTCCCATGCAGGTGAAATACTGCAGGCATTTCCAATGTCACTGACTGCACAGACAGCAGTGTCACACTTGCAGCTGCTGGCCAACTCTGTCTCTGTAGGCTGCACTGACCCCATTATTACCACTCTTCCAAATATCGTCTGTATCTATAGGTGGCAAGTATCTATAGGTGACCTAATAGCTATAGGGGTCTGCCTACAGATGAATAAATTCAGATTCCTAATCTCCAAATCTGCCCCAGCTACTTAATACAGTTTCTTGGGAAAGAGTTGGAAAAAATGGTCTATAGGAACAATGGTTCCTGTTCCCTGTCAAACAGACAGAGGCATAAGGCTTTCACTATTACCATTCTTGTGATCCTAGCTGTTGTGAAACAGAGCCATCTGCACTTACAAAAATAAAATCAAAACTAGATTATATATTTCATATGTGTGTGAATATATGTTTGCATAAAAAGCAGTGAATTATAAAAGAACAAAGAGAAGAAAGTCTTACTGTATTGGTAAGGACTTAAAGGTCCCAGGTATTTAATTTTGCAACAGGCCTTTCCAAGTGTCTACTGTAATAAATTTTTTGTGTATATGTTCAGCCCTAGCAGGCTCGGAAGTAGACATTGCCTTTTCTGGATAGAAATATAAATGTTATGGGCTAAAGATTTATATGAAAAAAAGACCTTTTAAGATGTTATTATCTTCTGCAGATCATGTTCTGGCAAAATGAGAAAGATATTTCACAAGAAGAAGATATCTGTGAGGCCAAGAGAGCTCAGGAATCATGGAGGGAAGCAGGGTAAGAAGCATCAGATACCTGAAGTAGCTGCATGGAAATAGCCCCTTCCATCTGTGTGCTTCATCTGCAGGGATGAGGACAAATCTTTTCCCTATGATTGAAAGGAAAAGAGTGTTGAAGATTCTGAAGAGTTTCTATACTTTGGTAAGTCAGGTTGCATGAGCCACAGACAGAAACTTTAACACACATCTCATTAGAAACTGTTTGAAAATCACATACATCCTCTTTCTTTTTACAATGTCATGGTTTCAGGGCATTGCATTTGCAGGAAATTGAGAACCACTCAGTCTAGAAAAAAGTTTCCTCCGGCATGACATCCCATCTCTCCTCAAAAGATCATAATTTCTTTTCATGCCTCTTTCTTTCCTGACTTCTTGTCATGAATCAGAAACAGATGTGCTCACTTTTCCTTAAAAGCAAGTAAATAACCATGGCATGTTGTGATCCTACTGCAATGTCTCCTCCTGCCCACCGCCTTTGTCCCTTTAGAACTCTATTGTTACAGTTTTCAGAAGATTTGGGAAGCTTCTGTAAATTTTCTGGCCAGAGTACACCATAGATTCTTGTTCTCATAGACACACTGCCTGTGCTGTGTATTAGATCATAAATATGTATTTACATGAGGCTGATGCTGATAACAGCTATGAACCTAATAGAAAATTTTGCATTCAACAAGAGAAAAGATTTTCGTTTTTCATCAGCCTCTAAGTCTTGCTTTCAAATTCATTTCTTTCCACTGGATACAATCTAATATGGTTTGAGAGTATCATAGCAATCTTGATGCAGCACCTGTTGAAAAATACATGGCCACCTCCTGGGGTGTGGATAAAACCTCAAAATGGAGAATAAATAACTTATTATAAAGAACTGGATTTCCAGTTGTTATTCACGGTAATATAAAAGAACTCCTGCTTTATAATTTAGAAACTCCACTGGTTTCATATCTTTATAGTATTTTGAAGGCATACATCAGGTAGAAGGAAAGAATAACCATTTACTTTTCCATTAAGAAGGGTAGAAGAAGGGGAGTGGTGTACTGCTTTCTATATAAAGGTACTAGACACTGCTCAAAAACTGAAAATTAAAAATCTCATAAAAATAAATAAGGACCTCATGTCTTTCACCTGTAAAATAAATATAGTAAAGAAAGCCCCTTTCTTTAAAACTCTAAGGGGGAAAAGACCATCAAACTAACCCCCCAAAAACCCAAAGAGAAATATACTAAGACATTGGGTCAAAGAATCAGAAGACATGATCATGACAACAGATTTGTTCTTCTGGCCCCAAACAGCTGCAGAATGAGTTCCTAGGAGGGGTTATAGGTTCCTGTTGCATGCAAGGTGGGACATGATCCATGGTGCCTCAGTGGCAAATCCATGTACCAGTGAGACACCTGACACTGAATTGAGTTTTTGGCCTCTTGGCCAGAATAAAATCAAATGCCATGGTATCACAGCAAGTGGAAACTAAAAAATGCAATATAGTGAACAATAGCACATGAGCAATATCAGAAGGGGATTTGAAGACACTCAGAGTAGGCTGACATTTAGATGTTGTATTTCAGTTTCAAAAAAGATGGCTATTATGTGAAAGCTATGAAATGTGACACTTTTTTACCAACTAGCACTAGGCTTCTTGATATATCTGTTACATACTTTCTCTGCGTGTACCTATGCCTGTGTGTGAGCACAAGAAAATGTAGGCTTTCATTACAGCATTGCACTGCTTGAAGCAATCGCAGGGCTGAAGGTCTAAAATCATCTCATGTTCTTTCTCTTTAGATTGTTTTTTCTGTCCCAAGAATTGGGTTGGATTTTCAAAGCTACCTGGAGAATATGGACAAATTTCAGTATTCAGCCCTCAGTCATTATCTTGACCTAAAGTACACAAACACAACAGGAGCTGTCTGAGGATGGCGTACGCATAGGACAAAAATAATTTGTATTTACAAGACCCAAACTCAGTCTACTGCCTACATCTGTACTTCTAAATTAAAGAGTCCAGGGAGCCCAACTGGCTGTCCTGTTAAATGGTTTGAACAGTACATGGCATGCTTTTTCCAAAAAAACCTTGCAGATATAGTTTAGGACTTAGCATTGGCTACGGCCCACTCACAGTAGGCACATCAGATAAAGCTCGCCTGTGTTAAAGAACCAGCACTATCATATCACATCCATAGCAAAATAGATGAGCCACTTCATGAAGTCATCAGGCATGACCACAGGCCCCTCTAATGCTTTTTGACACATTACACACTATGCTCCAGGCAAAAGAACCAGTAAAAATGCAGTGAAAAACAGAGATCAATTATGTATACATTTGGCAACAGTTGGGAGCACCGCAATTCAGAACTTATTTATTTGCATTTTAAATAATAAATTAAATAAAGAGTACTGGAAAGGTAGCCTTGTGTCTGGCCACAGATCTGGCACAACAGTGGATACAGGCCTTACCTGTGTTGAGTCCTGATCTGTGACCTTGGGACTTGCACTTCATATTCCTGCATCTCAGCTCATCAATAAAACTGCAATGCCAAACCACCCTCAGTTCTCAGCTATTATACTCAGCTCATCAGGGCAGTGTGTGAACATCTCTTAATATCATTTTGGACAGCATGACGCTCAATGGGTTCTCGCTCTCAATTTGGGCCTCTAGGCTTCTGGAATGCACCAAACAATAAAGTTGTATATTTTGAATAGCTTTAGTAAATCATCTATTAAAAAAATAGTTTTCGCAGAGCTTGCAGTGTGCCTCATCGTGGGATGTTCTGCCAAAATTGTAGCAATTAGCTGTCTATCTTAGGTACTTCTGTGGCTCCCAGAACCATAGTACATCAGTATATCACAAACTTTAATGGATTTTTCCTCCCCATCCAGCTGTGAGGCTGAGAAGGCAGTGTTAACATCGCTCTTTTACAGCAGTCAGTGAGACCTGTGTCTGAGCAGGGGAGCCTGGCAGCTTGGGAAGAGCCCTGCATGGTCCCATTGCCCCTTGCCCCTCGTGCCCTCACCGTAAAGGCAATCCCAGACTGCAGGCTGGAAGGAGCTCTGGCACATCCTATCCAGATCCCAGATGTAGGGGGATAAAAGGCCAGGATCACTGCAGAGCACATTTCTCCATCTGCCTGGAGCTAGTCAGCAAGCCCAAGTCATTTGGAGAACTAAAAGCCACTGATTTCAGAAAGGCTGATTTTAAACACACCTACAAACCCAGGCTGAGGCACAGATCACTGTTTTTAAATTACAGCTGGATCTGATCACATTGTGAGATAGCTTACCCACTTTAGCTGCAAATTGTGCCAGATTGAGTGCAATTGTCTGTGTGAGCTCTGGGATTGATACAGCCCAAGGGGCTGACCGAGGCTACACAGGACATTACTGACAGGAAAGCCATTTCTCCTCTAGAAAGTCCAAGGCAGACCCTGCAACCTCTAAGCTATTTTCCCTTCTAGATATAATTTCCCTCTTGGGTAGCAGAATCAGGGAATCAGAATTTTGTAAATATCCTTTTCCCATCCTAAAGATAACTGACCAAAGAAATTGTCTTTCAGCTTCTGGAAATAAAGTGGTTACCACAATTAAGTTTCATTTCAGGAATATGTTTTATTCAAGTGACTTTCAAACTGATTTTCAAACAATATTGAGGACAAATTTTAGGAAGAAATACCTTAGAACAACTGCCTTCCTTCCAGAGAGACCAGGAACTGGAAGTAGAAAACTTTGGGTCCTTAGAGGATCTGACAGAGAAAGGAGATATGGTCATCAATTTCTTCTCATGAGCCCTTGAAACCCCAGGCAAGGTCCCTTACCCATCACAAGAGAGGGAGAGGGCTAGAAGGAAATGAAGATTTTAAACCTGTTAAAGTTAAATCAAAAAACTTGCAGAGTTAAATGAAACTACTGTGAAAGTAATCTGCATTTTGAAAGAGAATGAAAGATCAGTTAAAAGCCAGGTGCGTTCTTTTCAGGTGATTTTCCCAAAGAAAGTATCTGTAAATTTGCTTTCTGGCAAAGAACTGGAGCTTTCCTGGTTCTTCTGTGACATATGTCAGCACTGACATTATTTTGCTAAGCAGACACTCCGGGTGAACAAGGCAGAGGTAGAAACTGAGAAAACGGTTGGTTGAACAAAGCCATCCTTTCTTTTCCTGCTGTTAGGCAGCACTTAAAAGAAACTGAGGTGGAAGCTAGTTTTCTCTTCAGCATGAGGTTGGAGAACACACAGGATCTTTAAATGCAGTTCAGCACCTTAGCCAGTGAGCAAGTAATTAAATTATATTTGTCCAGCCTGGTTGTTAAGTTGTCCTGGGTGGCTGAACAATGGGCTTTTCTGAGCTTGGAGAAAATACATATTTTTATAATTAGGTGAAACAACAAGAAGAGATAGAAAGAGGGATGTTTCAAATTACAAGAGGTATAGAGAGAAATCCCATATTTGTGTTGTTAAGACAGCATGAAAGGACTTTAAGAAGGCTTTGAAGAAAGAAAGAGGACATAAGTAAGGCAGAAAAAATTCAGAGGTGTGCACATAGGAGATGTATAAAGGACACCAAAAGTATGTTATTATTTTTTTATTTTGTTTTCTCAGTCTGTGATGGAGTTACAAAAATCTAAAACCAATAGCTGCAATATCATTTAGAGTATGGAGAACCTACAAACAACTCCTACTGCATCTGCCTCTGCTCCAGGCATTCCTCAACTTCAGCTTTTCAGGATCCAGTATGTGCAGGGCTCATGTCATACTCTGGAGGGACATTGCTGAAAAGAGACAGTGATTTGACATTTATGTTCCTCATGAAGGAATATCATCTTTCAGGATATAGAGCTGCTGTACTTTTTTCTGGAAAATACATGCACACACATACAGACACACTTCACTTTGTGTGATACTTTCACAGTTACATCCATATTCCTAAAAACAGATGTATATTATCATTTCAGGCAGTGAGATACGAACATTTGAAAAATAAGTTACTGTTTTGTAACGCCTGTCACCACCATCTTTTACTTAAGATGTGCAAAACTTCTATCGCACTGACTTAAAAATTAACATTTCCTTTTACTTTGGGGCATGAGGATTCATCATTTACATTATTGAGAAACAATTTTCACAGTAAATTGTTCTGAAAACCTTACGCTGTTTTTTGTGACATTACTAATTTTATTTTGGGTCTTTGTCAGCATCCCATTGCTGCTGGTTTATAACACTGTGAGTGATCATTTGTGTGTCTGCATGTCTGTGCAAGTCGAGGCCTGTGTAAAAGGGAGCAATAATCCCCTGGCACACACACTTCACACAGAAGGTTTTCTATTTTTATATAGTCTTTTGTCCCACTATTTTACTTCAAGTCTCTTAGAAATAGGAACAACGGTTGCTTCAATACATTCAGGATGCAATATGAAAAATAATTGTTTGTAATAGATGTTCTTACTCATACAAGACAATCCACTCATGGCAGAGAGGCTCTTCTCATGCACATGAGGGTAGCCTTTGGATTGAAAACAGCATAATTTCTGTCAAAAATGAAGTCACCAGGGACAAAAAGAAAAATTCCAAGAAAATACACAAAATATGGCTAATTTAAAACACAGCTGTACTTTCCTTCTAGTGGCTAGCTCAGGTGGAGAAAGCCGTAATTATCTAGTTTAATGTGGCTATGGGACCACCACAGAGTTTGGGGGTCCTGCAATTTTCCATTAGAAGAAAATTTACAGAGTTCCAGAACATACTTTAAGTTGGACATGGACTTTGCACTCCTACATATGGTAAGAAAAAGCCAAGAAGAATGTGATATATTTCAATCCTTATGCTTCTGATTTAATTCCCGTCTTCTTCTGTATCTTTTATTTTTATTAATTTTAATTTAATTGGAAGGGCCCAGCCTCCTTTGCTCTAGGCACCACATACATTAATTAAAACACAAAAAGAAAGATTAAAAAGTAATTCAACAAAAATGCTTCTGATTAGACCAAATATCAGGGTCCAGTAGGTCATCTTAAAGCATTCCTCAAAAATACCTTCCACAGCAACTATAGCTTTCGCTCTTGGGCCTCTCCAGGACAAACACCAGTGCAAGAGGTCAAGCAGATTAAAAAATCTGAGCTGAAGAGGAGATCAGAGAATTTCTGGAAAAAAAGCCAAAACAGCAAACACGGTGCTCCATCCAGATGGAACTTCATTGCTAACCCCAGTTGCCTGGTCGAGGGAAGGTGAGGAGAAAATATTTTCCCGAGGAAATTGATCACTGCTGATGCCTTGAGAAGGCTGACCTAGAACAGAGGCTAGACAGAGTTAAGAATAAAGCAGGTATTTATTGAAAGGCCTTAAAGGACACACCTTGGGCAGTACAAGAGCCTGCCCAGGGCTACACCCAAGATGAACCACATGGTCACAAAATGGATAATGAGGTCTCACATTTTTATAAATTTTGGTCCATCTGCATATCAGGGTTAATTGTTCAATCACTGCTTCAGGTTATGAAGCCCCATCCTTGTTTTCTCTCTTCAGTCCACCTTTGTTTATGCTTTTGGGCCTGAAACTTGTAACATTTGTCCCTGGTATCAAGCTAGAAAAGGAATTGTTTTGTCTTCCTACTCTGTAGAGAGAACTCACTTAATATGAAGCTTAAAACTACACACCTAGGCACCACAGAATATGAAAAATACAAAAGCTAAAACTTAAAGCATCAGTGCTGTGCTGTTGGCACCAGTTTTCCGAATTCTCCTTGGCAGAGGGTAGAATCCTGGTAGCCTGCAGGGCAGCAGTGCACGTGCTCCAGCTGTGTTGGCTCCTAAGTGAACTTGTGCATTTTGCACACCAGCTCTCCTTCCCAGCTGCTCCCACAGGAGATGCCACAATCACCCTTCCTTAAGGCGGCTGATGCACCAAATGTATCAGAGAAATGATCACACTCATCTCATCAGGAAATGATTTTGTTGTCTTGGGCTTTACTCAAGGCCTCAGCTGTAATTTAGGTGCATTTTACTTTTTGGGAACCATTGTTGTAAACCCCTTTTCATACTGATCGTCTTTCTTTACTGATTGACTTCCTGGACAAAGGAAGTTGTAGTTTAAATCTTCCAAGGATTTTAGGAATAAAGTAACTGAGCTAATAGAAAAATGCACAACCTGTCTTTCAAGGTAGTTACTCTTTTACACTTTTGTGGGATTGCAGATAATGCACGTATACTTTAGAAAACGCTGGACTTATACACTGGTATAATAATTTTTTAAATAATTATTTCATATAGAATAACATGTTTCTTTATAAATCAAGACAAAACAATATCTAATTAGCACAGGTTCTGCAAAAAGAAACTGTTCCTCACTACTCCGTTAACATTCTTTGAATGTGTTGATAAATTAGTAGGTAAAGGAGAAAATATTCGTTTGATTAAGCAAAGTTTTTGACAGGGTTGCCAACAAAATGGTACTCCTGAACTTAGAAAGTCATACAGAGGCAAAGTACCAGTGAGAATTAAGAAATGGCTAAGAGACAGAAGATAAAGTAAGAATTAATGGCCAAGTTAAAAATTTAACAGCAGATGCCTTTAGATTTTACATGTGCACTGGCATTATTTAACATACCTGTTAACACCTGGAACAGGAGATGAACAGTGAAGTACCTCACTTTGCAAATGACAATATATTATTTACATAACTGAGATCTGGCTATCATTTTCAGGATTCTCAAAGAAATTTAACATACACAAGGTTTTAGTTTAATGAACACCAAAAAGTTCACCACTGAAAATGGGAAGTGATACATATCAAACTGAAAGAAATTGAGTTATACAGCATACACTGCTTTAAGTTGTGTTAGGAAAGAGATCAATTGCAATTGTGACCATGTAACAAAGACTGAACTTGCAATTAAACAAGCAAATGCAATTAATTAACAAGAAAATCCCTAATACCAGTATATGAAATAATGATGTGCCAGTAAAATCTTGTATCCAAACAGACCCTGTTGTCTCAAAAAAGTTATTAAAAAGTACATGTTCACAGACAGGTTGGAAATCATTAAGAGCACAGAGGTCACTTATATAAAATCAGAATGAAAAGACTGGGATTGTTGACTCTGCAAATTAGAAGACCAAGAAAGCCTAGACAAAAGCATATAAAATAATGAATTTCTCAAAAAGGCAGATTGCTAGCTCTGTTCTCCTTTGCCAAGGAGACATTCAATGAAAATGAAAGATAATCAATTCAAAGCTGATAGAAAGTAATAATTTTTCATCCAGTACATGATAAGACTGTGAAAGTCCCTGCAGCAAAGCAGTCATGAGATCAATAGTCCAGTAAAACCCAAAGAGGAACCAGCTTTCTTACTGACAACAAAAATATCCCTCCTTTGAAGAGCCTGACAAAGTACGCTAGAAGGATTGAATATTCCAAGGTTTAAATCAAACTCTGGTGATTTATGGACATGCTTGAACACCTCTCCTGCAGCATTCCCACATGGGCAAACATTGACTCAGCTGGCTTTGGCCCTTGCCAAAGACAAAGATGGTCTGAATGGATCCTAAGTCTGATCTAATAGGGCGCTTCCATATATTCCCATCTTTTCAAAAATAGGATTAAAGGACATGCCAGCACATATATCCCTCAGTAGATGCTAGCAAATGTGTCGTGTGGTTACTTGCCAAGGAGCAGTTCTGTATTTTTGGGTGCAGTTATGATATGGCTCATAAATACTCCTTCCTGTGATGCTTCTTCCTTTACATGTCAGACTGCAGCACCTAGTGAATGCAGAAGCTTTTGTATTGTCAAATAGTTCATAGAGCGAATTTTCTCTCTTCTTCTTCACATTGTGATAGATAGCACAACTCTCCTTCCTCTCATTTACAAAGATTTTTCTCAAATGAACTATGAATAATTAAAATCTAACTCCATTTGTTCATTTTTTTCTTAATTGAAGAAATTAAAGATGTATGTAGTGTGACTTCAAGGACTGCATATAAAAAGATATACATTATTTTATTCAAGTATAGCACTTTAAATGGCACAGCTCATATTTTTCTACTAATTCATGCCTCATTCAAGTTAAATATTTGCGCTATATGTGGCAAATTAAGCTAATAAAAGCAATTTTATTAGACACTGGTGTTTTTGTCACATCTGCAAACTCCAATTTTTCCACCCTTGTGCTCACTGAGCACTAAAAATTTCTTTCCTACATTTTCTTCTCCTTTTTTTAACCCCAACATTGAGTTATTGCATTTATATTATTAATGAGACTGTCCATAGCCAAATAACTGAAATATAGATTCATTATGGACATAAGCCCTCTTGCTGCAGGGCACAAGCACACCGCTGACTCTTTGGGGTTAAGCAGAAATCTCCCCAAAGGTCTGGCTGTTACAGTTATTCATTAGGAGATTAGCTGCATCCTCCCTAGACGTATCTCATTATGATGGCTTTTGGAGTGTGGCTACTGGAACAGACTAATAATTTAGCAGGTTCTGTGCTGCTGTTCCTCTGATCCTAACATGCCACTGTCAGAAAACTTATGGGAGATCATTACTGGAGACAAAAGAATAAGCAAAACAAACAGGAATTATTTTCCATATGGATCATTTACTAATTAATTTCATCTACGACTAATGAAAAGATGACAGACCAGTAGATCATCGGATCATTGTAAAATTTGCTTGCATCACATCCTTAAAGACTTTTTTCTTTTTATTGTTATAAACATGCAACTTTTAGAATTTTGCATCTTATTCTATTCCAGTGATTGTCCTTACTACCCCATTTTTAAGCCATCAGTATATTATATCTTCAGTTAATTACACAATACAAAAAACAGAAGAATGAGAAGTTCATGGAATAATGAATTTCACAGTGATAAGGTTCCAAAATCCCTCCCATCAGAATATTTGCTGCTCCTCCTCATCTCCTGAAACATACCACTTCCACAATTCCCACCATTTGTTAGAGCAAAATTTCCATCTCAATTTCCCTGAGCCACTTTCAGACCATCTTTCTCAACTTTGCTTGCCTAATTGGCAGGTGAAAGTTGAATTGGGCTGTGATTAGTTCACCATTCCTGCACAGGGAATGGCCAATTGGCCACTGCCAGATGGAACAAATAAACCATGGGTTGAATGCTCCTTGACATGACTTCAGCTGGAGCAATGATTTATAAATGATATATAAACACCTACAAAACTGTTGATACAAAATTTTAGGAATGTAGTATCTTTGAAACCTTTACTCCTCTGTCAAGTAGAGATGAAATTGGCCCCCAGGTTCAGAAGTTACAAGGAGGGAGCTGACAGACAGCATGATGGCATCAGTCTCATTTCCTTAGGAAACTTGGCTAAAAATACTACATCTTAAAAGCAAGAAAATGAAGTGCAAAAGACATCATAAATTCTCTCAGTGCTCTCACAATAAACAAAAATATGTTATCCTTGCCAAGCACAATGGAATGAGATTTCACCATCTCATAACAGGCTGTGAAGCACTGACTGATAGTCAAATTCAGTGGTGAAATAAGAAAGTGATACTGCAGAGCTAGCAACATAACTCTATTTACTACCCTCAATTAGGTGTTGGAAGTTAACATCATAAACTAGTGTCTGTATGACCTGACATGGATTGTTGTTGTGATCCAGGGGTTGGCATTACAAATGGGAAATGTGGGTCCTGAACTCTTCTCTAAGTCTGGCCTTAAACACCTGAAGTCTTTGGTGATATTGACCTATCACGAAGTCAGACACCTTGCTAGAGGTGCCTAAGCTACAAGGCTAGTCGTCCGAGCTTCTCACTGCTGATGCTGGAGAAAGACTGGCTTTTCTGAAGAGCACCTCAAATCAGATGCTGTGTAGATTCATCTTTTGAAGGAATTTTAACTCTCTCTGGTCAGCAAAACAGACTTGTTATCCATCTATAACTTAAGCTCCAAACATTGTGTCTAAAGATAGCTAGAAACACCATCAACCTCTAAAATGCTTGCCAAAAGACAGGGGTTTATTAACATTGTCCATGTTTTCTTCTCTCTGATGGCACACAAAGCAACATCTCCTCATTTATTTCTTCCTTAATACCAGCATTACATATTGCTTTGCACCTTGAAGGAGGTCTATTATCTGGCCACATTTTCCTTTGCTGGCTCTGTTAAAATGGAGATCAAGCAATGCTGAGATATGATTCATGAAAAGTGAGATCTTGTATGTATCACTCAGGCTCAACCTGTATCTGTTGCAGTTTTGAGGAAACAACAAAATGTTGGGCAAATAAGTGTCCAGGCCAACTAATTTCAACTAATTATCTCTAGATCCTTCCGCACTGAAATGATTAGGGCCTGAAGCTGTGAGAGCAACAGTTTAAATAAAATACTTAGACCCAGAAGAATGCATCTCAGCAGTCTAAAACAACTGCAAGGTTCAGCATTCTAAACCCACTTTGAGTCTGAGCTAGCAGATTGGTTCAACTAAAGGGTCAAAAATAAGAACATTGATCTGTTGTGACTGGCCCTCTAGAGTGTTTATTGATCTGAAGGTGGGTATGATAGGTGGGCTTCTATGTTTCCTTAGAAAAGTCTAAACTCCAGCCCCAATTGACTGCATATTTTCAAAATTCTCTCATGCATACCCCAAAAACTTGGTCAACAAGTTACTGATATTTAGGCAAGCTATCTGACCAACAGGACTGCACCTAAGTGGTTAATTCTAGTCACACTCACAGAGGACTAAACTGCAACTTCACCAGAAGCTTGGGGAGGATCAGTGGGATAATGCCCTGCCAAAGAGGGGAAATGTGGAGGGGTCTGCCACCAGGGTGGTCATACCTCAGCCCTGGAGGGGCAGAGGCAAAAGGGGAGAGACCCCCTCCTATAGGATACAGTAAGAAAAGACCTCCTTCTCATAGGCCTTTTGCAGCCACATGTTGGTGCCTTTTGGGTTCTGGTGTTCTGATAGTGTGGGGGGATTGATATCACCCTTATTCAGCCCCTGTTTCCCATCCCTTCCTAGAATGTTCTTCCTTCCCTTAACCCCCATAGGCTCTGTTTTGCCACATTGTCCCACCCCTGTTATCCTCTTGGCTCTTTCAGTCTTTAGCCAAGCCCCTGCACCACTTTCCCTTGTCCTTGTTGGACCTCAACCCTCATATCCACCCCCTTTGCCCTTCATTTAACCCTGTGCCCTTAGCTTGATCCTTTGTTTTCATCCCTGAACCTATTTGAGGCTGCGTTCAATAAACCAGTTGTGGGACTACCAAATGAGAAGTCCTCCTTTCTCCTGTATCATCAGCAGTCTTTATCAGTGCTCAGAGAACACTGGTTGCTCTCTGGGATCTCATCACAGCACGCGTCGTAACAGGGAAGGAGAAAAGAACTGTTTTCCAGAGGCCACAATCTTTTCCCCATTTCCCTCCAGCACAACTGTCTCAGCTCCATTATTTTGAACAGCTTTTTTCCCCTCAGGCTCTTGCAATGGCCAAGCCTGCAAAGGTGCAGAACCATGACAATAATCCATCACCTCCCATGTCCGTGGGGAGGTCATTCCTTCAATGAAGTTGCTCTCTGTAATGAATGGATCACTCCGCAGCAGAAGATGGGAGGAATGCTGCACCTGTTGCATTAGATGCCATGAATCAATGTGTTTAGGACAGTGCAAATAAAGAATAACTATCTCTTTTTGCCTCTGCATCATTAAACAGTTTAGTTTAGGACAAACCAGGCTGATAGCCCTCATTGAGAAAAATCTAGCACCATGCCTGTACCTTTAGGCCAAAATAATTCTAAGAAACCATACATTCAGATATAATCAAAGCTTTCAAAAAGTTCAGCAGGTACCACCAGGATGCAAGCAAATTTTGGCATTTCCACCTTCCATTAAAATCCTCACTTGAAAAAGAAAAACAATTTATGGAAAGGTCCCTTTATATTGCAGAGTAGTATGAATAGGTATCAAAAATATTGTGTTGCATATATATAGCTTTGCATGTGTGCAGAATATCTTGTGTGAAAGGAAGTGCTTCAATATTTGCTCAGTATTTCATCTCCCAATATAATTTCAATATGTAAAACAAATGTTACTTATACAGCACACCATTAAGTCATGCAGATGCAGTTCATTCCACCAGGCAGGTTTTATTAGTCACAAATCCTAGCCAGCTTGTTTCTTTTTCTTGTATGTTGTAGTGTTCATAAGACAATTGAGTCTGGGGACTGGAAAACATCCTCATATGCAAATTTGCATATAAAGCATACCTTTTAATTTATTGTTTGGATATTAGGTGCTGTGACAAGATAAGTCATATGATGTGTAATTGGCCCTGTGAGGATTTGTTGGTGTATATAATGTATACACTTCTATTAAAGTACTAGAAGAAAATTACTTTGTCAATCATTTCTAAGATAAAAAGGGCCTGGAGAAAGCATTAATTCTTCTGCTGTCACTTCTGGCACTGTAGTCATTTCTATGCACAGCTACATTTTAAAAAATATTGCTACTGTACTTTAATCTTAAATAATTCAGAAGTTTTCTGATTTCTGATTTGATGCGAAAGATGGTTAGATGTGTTCGCACAGGCATGCGCATGCACACACACAACAGGCACCCAAGGTCTGAGTTAATAATTTATAATTAAAAATCCAAATAGAAAAAACAGATGGGAATGACATTGCTGTCCCCATTTTGTCAGAGGAGACATAAACTCCACCAACAGGTAAAATTAACCCAAAGCAATACTGACACTGCTAGCACACTTATGTTATCAATACACAAAACCATTCTGTATCTGTGTTGATGTCCTCCCTCTTTGCTGGAAATAAGAAGACCTATTCAATCATCATCAGAAATAAAAGTACTTCCTTTGCTTTGCTTATGCTCCAGCCTCATCTACACCAATGTTATCTTGTTCACAAAGATCTAAGGGAAGTGAAGGAAAGGTAAGGTCTTTCTCTTGAAGCACAGACCTGCTGTCCAAACCCTTCCATTTCCACCCATCACTGCAAGCAACAAGGTCTCTCTTCGTGCCTCCTTGCTTCATCTCCTCTGTCAACGTTTATTGGACTCTACACAGTTCTTGGGGACCTTAGCAAATTTAGTCACAAGCTATCCACAAAACAAACACATGCACCAAAGTGGAAAAGTTCTGTCTTTGGCATACATGGAATAGAGTAACCTACAGCTTGACTGGAATATCTGCTGGAATTTTTGTAAAGGAAAAGGAAAAAAACAAACAGCTTGTCTTTAAGCAAAGCTGAAATCTGTCTCTGGCTTCGCAAACTTCTATGTGGAAACGCCTTACAGTTAATAAAGTTTACTAAATACTGATTCAACCATGCAATCCATCCTGGGCCACCGCTGCTTTAGCACTCAAAGCTGGTTCTCATTTAACTAGACAAACACCCAAGTCCCATTTGGACTGCTCAAAAGTTTTGAAATATAACATCTCTCCTCAGAGGCATTTCAATAATATATGAGCCAGAAGACTCCTAGGGGTAGCACCTCTTTGGGCCAGTTTCCAACCATGTTATTTGCATGTGCATACACAATCAATTGTTGATCTATGTGCAGCCTGGAGACGGGCTTTGCAGAAGATGCCAAGCCAGTTAGTAACCAAGTACCAACACACTCTCTCATTTATTGGCCACCCATTTTGTGGTCCATTCACTCAGTGCGAGAAATAAGCCTTGCCAGGAGGTTGTGAGCCCATGCCAGCAATCCCAACAAAAAGCATGGGGCCTGGAGCTCCCTGGGCCCAGGTCTGCTCCAGGAGTAAAGAGCTGGTGGCCAACACATCCATCAGACTCTTTAGGATATCTCCTGAGGGCTGCAGCTCACAAAAGCAAGAGCATTTGCCTACCTCTGCTGTCCTAGGGCAACTCTGACTAGATGGCCGAGAGGAGAGAGTCAGAGCTATCCCTGGCTTGGCATGGCCTCCTTCACTCTCTCCTGCCACATCACCTCCCTTCTGCAGCCAAATGTTCTTTCCCTGTGGGTTGCTCATTTTGTATGTAACTTCTGAAGCATTTGTGAGCTCGAGTCTTAAAAAGAACTGTAAAACATCACAGCATCACATTGCCTCCTGTATTCTCTTCCATCCTGGCAGAAACCTCGAGATCTGCTCTACAGAGCCTGCCAGAAGAGGCAAGAGAGCAGCTGACAGCCCCTGGTTTTCATCCTCTAGGTGCAGATGAAGGGCAATAAATGAGGTTTGTTTTGTTGTTTTTTTTCCAGCATGGTTTGCATCTAAAGACAGGTGGAATAGGATGGTTCATTTCAAAACAGCACACCTTCCCCACTACCCCATACCAGGGAGCCTACACAAAAATACATCTTGCAAACAGTCTCTGACACAGGCTAACACTGGACCTGAGCAGAATTTGGGAGTGTGATGATTTATGCAGGCCAAAACTGTACCAGGGTCTATGATAAAAAAAATAACAAAATAAACTGCAGCACTCCGTGTGCCCTGGCACTGACCTGCAGGCATAACAGGGTGTCCTTGTACAAAGGGGCTTGGAGCAACCTGGTCTAGTAGAAGGTGTCCTTGCCTGTGGTGGGGACCTGGAATAAAATTATTTTTAAGCTCCCTTCCATCCCAAATCATTCTGTGAGTCTATGATTCCACAATTCTATGAAATACCTCACCCAGTGCTCCTCTGCTAATTCCAGGTATTGTTCACATATCTTCTCCTTTTTTTTTTAACCTGGATCTTTCTACTTTTCCCCACTTTCAAAGCCCAGACCCACCTCTGAGCTCCCAATCCCAACCACTATGGCTATGTCTATTTTCCTCCTCCTGCTGCTCTTTGTGTCCCAGCCATTCATGCTGCAGCAGATCCCTGCTAGCCTCACATTCTCACCCAGCTTGCTCACTGGGTTTGAAATCTTTAGGACCCAGAATAACTCTCCAGTGACAAAAAACCCCCATATAAATAATTTTCAGAAACTAACAGTTTGGCCAAATAGAGGCAGCTCTATGCAAGGACAGCACTTCCCTGACACACAGGCAATCTATCTGCCAGACTTCAAGTCCTTGCCTGAATTAACAGCTAAAAGCAGAACAGGCAAAAACTTGCTAATAAAACAACTGTAAGATTTTTGTTTTAATATTGGCAGAAAAACATATTTTCCCTGACCCAGTTTTTAAAAGTGCTGATTCATTTTTTTAAAGCTTCCTAAAATATTCAGCTAAACACAAACATTTCTGGAAAGTTTTAATCCAAGTTATTACAGTCTGGCAAACTTATAAACCACTGAAAACAGAACTGAAAAATGATAAGGACTAAGAAACTTTAATCGAAGGCTTTTCAATGGTGGTTAATCCCCAGAGGGGGTTATTACACCAATAATAGTTTTTAAAGATTATGAAATTATTTAATTTTTTATTACTTGACTTGGAGAGATTTCTGGACTAAACGTTTTTTTATGTCTAATTATGATAGAGAAATACAGCACTAGTAAAAGTTATAGCAGCACTCAAATTACTTAGACTGCTAGATTTTGCTAAGTAAAAAAGCTGCTTGGTAGAGGCAACAATGGCAGAGTCATAAAGACCTTACTATTGTTCCTGAGCCTGGATTTTCTTCCGAAGGATAATGCAGTCACTAGTAGGCTGGTAACAAATTCACATTTCTGCACTGGAATACATTATTTCATTATTTTTAAACAAGAGAGGGGGAAAAATCAGGGAAAAAAAATATGTACAC
Organism: Parus major; assembly: GCF_001522545.3. Classification (NCBI taxonomy): domain Eukaryota; kingdom Metazoa; phylum Chordata; class Aves; order Passeriformes; family Paridae; genus Parus; species Parus major. The sequence continues at coordinate 105,489,436 of NC_031770.1, forward strand.
TAATTTTATTGCTTTTAAAGTGCCATAATGCTGTGAACATCATCTCTTAACTGGTAGAAAGATGGGCTTCCCCACACCATTACAAAAGAACACACATTTCAGACTAGAAAGCAGAGAAAGTGATAAATCTCCCTTCTGAGTACTACTCATCATTTTTTATTGTACCAGGCAAATGCATTCTGGTTTTTAAACCTTCACATTAGAAACAAGGAATAGATGTTTTAAACTTTGTTTAAAAGCTGGCCAAGGTTATATTTGCTTATGTAAGTGTCATTAAATTCCAGTTTCCATCTGCCTTTTTTTTTCCCACTATTTCCAAATTCTAAATAAAAGCATTAGTCCTCTCTGCTAGTTATAACAAACCATTCTTGTCAGTTATTCTCTATCAACAAAAATCTCCACCCTTAAAACCTTACCTGATAGCTCTTTTTAAAAAGCAACAACACTACCTAAAAAAAAAAAAAAACAACAAAAAAGTCCCAAAAAACCCAAGCTCCTGGCCTTTCCAAACAGGCCAATATATTTGTAACAACATCTTTACCGAGTTCATGTATCTTCTTTATTGCTCTTCATAAACAGGCTATTGGATCCTTCGGACTTCCAACGTGAAAAATGAAAGAATTTCCTCCCATTCTTGCCTCTCTTATCTAATAATTGTTTTGTTCAGAGCAGTAGGAGAGACCAATATAAATGTCTCTGCTATTTATTTGCCCTTTTCAAGCTCATTCATACTTTTCTTGAGGGCATTTTTTTCTCCTTTTCCTTTTGAATTTGTATGTGTTTACTGCTCTGTACACACAAGCAAGTTAAATTTTTTGAGGCTTTATTCCAGAGCCTTATGTAATGCAGATAACAGAGCAAAATATTTAACGTCAAGATTTCACTGTGTTTTGTAATGATGATACGAGGTAAAAAATTTAGGGATGTGCTCAGCCCCGAGGAATACTTGTACAACAGAACTTATGTTCCCAAACCTGTTAATCTTTTGAACATGCAACATCAGTCATCCTTCCTTCCAGACATCTCAGGCTATGTTGTTAGAGCCCTTGTTCTGAGCTCATAAAGAAAAGGATGCAGAAGACAGCTGGATACCAACATCTGAAATGTCTGTCCTGCGTGATAGGGACATCCTGCATCTCGTGTTTTGTCTTGAGGTATGGCAAGTGCAAGTGGAGAATGCCAAGAGTTGTCTTCAGGAAAAGCAATGTTTTCTCATAATTTTAGGAATATAAATTGTGGTGTGGAGCCTCAAAATCCAGTACAGGATATCAGTTGTACTGGGTTTGCATGACAAAGCTTTTTTGAGTGGGAGTTTTACAGGGGTGGCTTCTATGGGAAGTTGATGGAAGATTCCTCCATGTCCAACACAGCCAGTGCTGGTCAGCTCCAGGATGGACCCAGTGCTGGCCAAGGCAGAGCCCATCAGATATGAAAGCAGCACCTCTGGGATAAGAGAGTTAAGAAGGGGGACAAAAAGCAACTCTTCAGTTGCAGAAGAGAAGTTCAGAGAGGGGAGTGAGAATGTGTGATCAACAGCCCTGCAGACACCCACATTAGTGCAGAAGGAGGAGCAGGAGATGCTCCAGGTGTCAGAGCAGAGATTCCCTTGCAGCCCCTGATGCCGCCTGTGGTGAGACAGCTGTGCCCTTGCAGCCTGTGGAGGCTCACAGGTGAGCAGAGATCCACCTGCAGCCCCTGGAAAACCCCACAAAAGAGCAGGGGGATGCCCAAAGGAGGCTGTGACCCCATGGGAAACCCATGCTGGAGCAGGCTTCTGGCAGGGCCCTGTGGCCCCTTGGAGAAGAAAGCCCCCACTAGACCAAGTTTGCTGGTAGAATCTGACCCTGTGGGGAACAAATGCTGGAAGCAGCCTGTTCCTGAAAAATTGCACCCCATGGAGCGGCTCATCAAGAACTCCAGCCTTTGGAAAGGACTCAGAGGAGTTTGTAGAGGACTCTTCCTGTGGGAGGGACCCCACACCGGAGCAGGGAAAGAGTGTGAGGAGTTCTCCCTCCAAGGAGAATGAGCCACAGAGATGTGTGATGACCTGAGCACAGCCCCCATTCTCAGTCCCCTTGAGCTGCTGGTGGGAGAAAATCAGGAGTGAAGGCTCAAAAGAAGGAAGGAGTGGGAATGTGCTTTAAGATTTGGATTCATTTCTTGTTATCCTACTCTGGTTTGATTTGCAATAAATTGAAGCAATTTCCCCAAGTCAAGTCTGTTTTTCCCACAACACTCCCTGCCCATAATTCACAAACCTTTTGTTATATTTACCTCTGCCCTGCCCAGCTGAGGAGGGCAGTGATGGAGTGACTTTGGTGGGCACCCGGTGTCCATCCAGGGCCAGCCCACCACACAGGTAAAGACCCATTTCCTGTGTCTGAGCCTTCTTGTCATATAACTCTGTTAACCAAAGTAGACACAATCTGCTCCTGCCTTCCTTCACCTCCCCACCTTTAGCTAAGGGAAATCATTATGGGTGCCTCTAGCAGGCAAAGGACCATGGGTCAGCTGAGCCTTATGCCTATATATATGTATATATATATATGAATATATGCATTAGTAATTTGGAATTAAAATTCTGTACCTGACTCTAACATTCTCCCATAACCTTTTCCTAGCTAAAACCTAGCACAGCACAAAATCTCTGCCTATGTTTTCAGATGACAGCCTGTAAGGTGTAAGACTGGTATGGGAATAAAGGTGATATGCTATTAATTATACAACAGAACCTGCATTGAGAATCTAGACAAGGAAGTGTGGAAACGATCTCTTAAGGGAAATTGTCATTTGGTGGTTTTTTTCTATCCTCTTTTTTCCTCTGTAGGCTCTTATACCATGCTCACATCTGTAGCATCTAGTGGAGCATTAAGCAATGTGACTAACATCTGTCAAACGTGTGGTGTCTGCTTGTGTGAATACTTACTTGGAGTGCTCCAGAGGCTTGGCAGCTGGTTGTCTTTTGTGATCTGGAAATCAATCAAGGAGGACTCCTGCCAAATCAGAGATTTTTACACTCTTCTCTGTACTAATCGCAGCAGACATTCTCTTACTGAGGCAAAAACCAGCAAGCTGAGGGACTGAAAAACAGGAGTGCCCAGAGGCACACCTTGCCTGGGATACTTGGACAAGGTACACTCCTGGTGGGAACAGCATCCTGTGCTGCCTCATGAGATGAATTGAAACTGCTTTACCTGGCCATGTTGTGAGGGTCCAGGGACATTTTATTCAGGAACTGGGAAGAATTGCCTGAAATCTTTCATTACAGAAGTTGTCCAAAACTGACAATCCTGACACTGCAGGATATGGGTGACAGCTCACGTTGCCATGGCCAGGTCTTCAGTGATCATCAGGCTGCTGGGTAAGGCAGATCAATAACTGCTTTAATAAGACAGAATAAGAAGAGGAATATAGATAACAAATAAATCTTACATGCCTTTTGTCCCAGTAGTCTGTGTTTGTGCAGCATCACACACACCCTGGCTGGAATTTGCCACAGCCCACTGTGTGGAGTGGATCCCATCCAGGGAAATAAATATCACCATTTTGGTCATTTCAGCTAATATGTAATTTTCTTCATAGAAAATCACACTATTCACAAAGGACTTTTGCATGACAGCTTCTCACTGTACTTTTCAATAAAGGCAAGGCTGAGCAAGCAGTGTAATTGCTGGAACCGGGGGGAGCTGCCTGTGGCATCACTCACAGTGAACTGGCTGAGGTTGTCCTGTGACCAGGGGGTTTGTGTAGCACAACACAGCCTGGAGACCACCCTGGATGTGCAGCACAGGCAGCGTGGCACAGGCTGCTCAGGCTGTGTGGGTCGCCAACAATTACAACATGCAACTGCAACTGTCTCCCAGTCAAGATTGATATATTCCATCCACCTCTTGATCCAATAGACTTTTCCTGTCCCAAATATAACTTACAGAATATACCAGAAATGTATGGATTTCTCGGGCCCTAAATACTCTGGCCAGTGGAGCAAACAAGGCCTGTGCAGGATCACTAATTCCTGAAATACAACACCTTCTGCTCCCAGTACTGACACTAAGGAAGGGAAGTTCTGACAGAGCTCCCCATGGAGGCAGGAGACTTGGGTGGCTGGGTATAGCTGCTGCCCCAGGACGTAGCACTACTTTTTCTGCATTGTTTCTTCCTTCCTGATCTCCATTCCAGGCTCATAGTGAGTCACAGAACTGCTGCCATTGCCCCAGACATGCCTTTTACCATTGACAGCATCAAGATACATAACTCCATTTTAGTCATTTAATGACCCTGCTCTCTGATGAAAAGCTATCCACAGACTTTTTATGGCAACATGACCTTGGTCGGCATTGAAGGAATGAGGACTCAGCCACCCCAGATCCCAGATTCAGAGCTACCTAAATCACTAGTAATATTACTGAGGGAGAGAGGAATCTGTGTGGGATCACATCAGAGGTCTCCTGACAGCAGTGCTGTTTCCTGTCAGTGTCTGCTGCAACTGAGCCTTGCAGGAGGTCTCTCACCATTTAAGCTCATTACCCTGGGGCTCACAGCCTCCCTGAGACAAGCAAATGTAGCTTGTGGCCAACAACATCAAACACAACAGAGGGACCCACAAGTATGAGAAAGGATGTTTGCCTTTGTGATGCCTGAGAAATCTGTTTCAAAAACTGAACTAAACATTACACTAGATAAAAGTGGTTCTATCATTTATGAAACACTTAAAGAATAGTTACTGAAGTACACTTATATAATACAATACTGTAATAAAATACCTAATAAAAAATTAGCTCGATTAGCTGAAACATTTTTCTTTCTACCGCTAGCCTAAGACATATGTAAAATTTTATTATGTTTAATGGCTGTCTGGGCTCCTGCTGTAATGACTTCAAGCAGCTCACTGAGCTATGATGTCTTTGCCACATGAAGTTTAAATGGAGGGCAAGACATTCAGAGGGAAATTTCAGAGAGAAACGCGACAAGGTGCTGGGCTTGATGGAGGCAGGGAGGTCAGGAAAGAACAGGTAGATTTGTAAGTCATTGATGCAAAGCAGATAGCTGAAGCCATGTGAGGCAGCAAGCTCACTGAGACAAGGGTTTTAAATGAGAAAAGTGAACCAAGGACAGTATCAATAATCTGCAAGTAACTGCCTGGTTTTACACGTATGTCAGAGACACTGTGGGAGGCGCCTCCTGGGGTTCACCTTAAATACTGTAAAGGAACTGAGCATGGAAGGAGACAGAGGGTATTTCTACAGAACTACTTTAGCTCCATTCAGGACTGTGTGCCAGGAGTAAATATGATAAGTAAAGAAGTAAACCTGTAGGCTCATATCATGAGTAGTCTCAGAGGAAGCAAACTGGACCCTTGGATGGTTGGATTAAACCAAAAGACGTGCACCAGGTGCAGTCCAGCTGCCAGCAAGAGTTCATTTCCCTGGGTGAGAGTAGATCCAGTCCAAAGTAAAGCCTCCAAACAAATTTTAGTGTGGATGACAGGTCCTGAGCACTGCTGCAGTTGCAGTCTACTCCTGCAGTGCCCCTACTTGCTAATGTAAACATAGCCACAGTGGAATTTTTTTCAAACTTTGCTGCAGACTTCCTGAATGGACTCACATAAATCACTTCCCTTCTCACTGTCTCTGTCCTTCATATACGGAATACTCTTAATACCACATCCTGCGCTCACTGGGACGTGGAAAGGGTAAAATTGTCAACATTCATCAGGCACACAGCCACAATGGTGACAAGCATCCCTCTACAAGGCAGGGAAAACCCTCTGAAACAATATTTAACTAGCGTTCAGTACATGAGATGGGAACGTTAGCCTGCACAGTGAGGATATACTTATGGACCAGACTCCTCAATTTAGTGACTTGTGTGCTTCTTGGTACACTCTAAAAAAGGGGTCCTGCTGGAAGAGAACATGATATAATAAAAACAAGGAGCTGAAGGGACAGTGCTGCCAGCTCTAAATGGTGGGTACCTCACCTTGTTGTCTTCACATTCTTTGGAGACACCCTGGGATGTTCCTCTGCTATGAAATTGTGTCATGTTCTGTCACTGTTTCTTTCATGCAGTCACAAAACCCAACTCACTGTACAACAAGGGAAGTCTCTCCACATATTTATCAAAGGTCTCCCATCTAATCTCCTTGCTTGGAGTCTGGTCAGAAATTTTTGTGGTGTTCTTGAGGTTGATTCATTCCTGCATTGAACCTAGCTGTGTTCTGTCACAGAATCCATTGAATTCAAATCAAAAACAATGGTCTGACACCACACAAACTTGAAAGATTTTGCTAAATAATTCTACACTCAGCAGAACCACTACATTTATGTACTGCAGCAATCATCAGCGCAGAGGCTACTGATTTAAATGTAAATCACCCTTTTCACAAAAGGAGTGCTATTCCCTCTTACTTCAACAGTATTTCTTCCTCAAAAACAGCCAATTGTACAAACACTTCAACAGGAGCTGTTTCTCTTGCTGTCAATAACTTTATCACAGCTGCAAACATACACAGATAGCAAATTCCTCAAGCCCTATATTTAGAGGCCATGTCCTACCTATAGAGCTTTCTATTTAAATCAGTGAAATTCCTGAATTAACTCAAAAAGGACTGTTGGATTTTTGGAGCATTTTCTTTGACACACTTTACCAGCTTCTCTGGGAAATCAGTTACAGTGTCCAAAGATTTTCCCAGCTATTGAATTTGTGTTTGTTTGCTTGTTTCTGCTATTTGCACACAAATATCTCTCCACTACACTTGAATGACTGAAAAAGGAAGATCCACACTCTTAACACCAGTCTGTAATAGCAAAGAGCATTTTCCTGCTTTGCTGGCACATCACATTATAGAGGCTGTCCGTAATCTTAGGAGAACAGACAATGTAAAAAACCTTCCTGCTTATATCAGACCTTGTTATTAAATTTATATCCATTTCTCATAATAACCTACATTTTCCTTTATCAGAACTCTGAAAAATAACTCCTCGTACAGGACTTGAGCATGGCATTTGATACAGCCATCAGAGGAATTCTGATGTCCTGTCTCGGGGACATGGCAGGGATTAGTGGGATTGCAAGTAGATGGCTTCAATCATTCCTCACAGACAATACTCAGTGAGTCATGAAGACTTTCTACTTCCAGAGCTATCACCCATGAAGTTCTGAAAGAGTCCAGCTAATTCAGTGTTTAGGAGGGGGCCCTTAGTGTGAAATAGTTTGGACTAAAACACAGGTAACACACCAGATGCATCCAGCACAAGCTGGAATTGCTTCCACACCTCTGTGCCCAAGGTGGCACAGCTGTCTGAGCTGATGGACAGGGGAAGCTGGGCTGCAGAGGGGAGCACCAGTGACACCACTGCAGCCATACCAACCAGGGACAGTCATCCTTTCCACAGCTCTGCTGCCCCAAAGCTCCTGGAACTCACTATAAAACCATGGCTTTGTATGGCAAAAGAGAAGGATCAGTCTCCAGTTGGAACAGGAGGACCCCAAACAGCCTCTCCCAGCTCTCAGCCCTACCTCACCTTCTGGCACTGCTTTCCTGAGATACAACTAAAGACACCAAAGCCAAGTGATCAGTCACCACTCCATTGACAAGAGGCCTGGAATTATTTTTCCAGTCCAAGGAAACACTCTGATCAGGTACCTTCTCCTCAGCACAAGGCTAGGAATATTTATGCAGAATATTAATATCTTCATTCATGTTTGCAGATTATCCTCTGTTTCTTGTCTAAGGAACTTCAAAAGCACAATTAATTTTAAATAATGTAATTGAAACAAAGACTCAAATTCATCTTTACCAGGGATAAAAAAGAAATTTCACTGCAGTATGTGCAGGGAAAGGGAGCTGGACTGCCCATATTCTGTGAGAGTGATCCCTTAGCATCCAGTTTTCCAGTTTGCTGACAAATTAAAACCAGGATGTAATTTCTTTTGTGAAGGAGCTCTAAGATGAATGTTTTTAAATACTTCTTCTTTGCCTAAATCTAATTATTCATCCTTCTCACCTTTTTATACAGCATAGCTATTTCAGAAAGTTTTCCTAGGAGTGCCACATATAATGTTATACCTACCCACATGAGAAAAAAAGATTTTATTTTTTGGAATAACGTGCATCAGGGATAATATATTCATGCTTTTCAGAGTGATCACATGGATGGATTTCTCTTTGTTTTGTAGACCTGGTTGGCACAGTCTAGAAGCAATGTTAGATACCAGAGACAAAATGCACAAAGTATTTTTATATTACTTTAGTAAGACCAAATAAAACATATTTTTTAAAATATTTCTAAGAAATAATATATTCAACCAGACCAGCTTTTATGGTATTTTTTTGTTGGAGCTCTCTGGTGGCACAGAAATTACTTTTACCAGAAATCTGCATAGGAGAGAAAGGAAAAAAAGGCCTCCAGCATTCATCTTGGATTTGTGTGATACTTTTAATCCTTCTGCATGGCAGAGGGAGTTCACATGCTTTCCAGTTTATCCCATGTGCCTAAAATTTGTACCCTGAGCCACTAGCTTATATTCTGGTTGTATTTTACCTTTTAGAACTCAGCATAAGCAAGCCCTATGGAATTGGGACACACCGTATTCCTGATGCTTCATATCAATCCTGCCCAGCATCTCCAGGATAGGATAATGGTTTGTGGCCTGCTAACATAACTCTGTCACAAAAGGGATTGGAAAAAACCTAACTTCTCTCCACACCTTTGCATTCACATCTACAAAAGCTTTCATCAATCTTCTGGTTCCCAACTTCAGGATGAATCAGAGTAATTGAGACATCTCTTCTCCACTTTGCTTAAGGTTTTAAAGTGGGAATCCATCCTTTAATAGGGTTATGAGCCAGTTGTCCGGGTGGTGGAAAGTGATGACACTGTCGCCTCACGAGCATTTGCAAGCAGAGGGTCTGGCTTCCCAGTCTGCACAGAGCTTCAGCAAGCCTAAAAGAGTCATTATCTTTACTACCCTAGTTAACACCTTGGTTAATTTAAAGATTCCAGAGTAAAATAGCTCCCATGACTCTGTAATAAAACGGCAGTCCGTTGACTACGAATGTTTGTACAGCTTAAGCCAGAAAAAGTAGCTAATTTACAATGACATCTCCTTTGCCTTATTCAGTGTCCACTGAAGGAAGCTAAACACCTCAAGCAAAATAGTTATCTCATCCTTTAATTGCTCATTCTTCACGGGTGAGATTGGGTTCTTAGTACAGCCACACTAGATGTGATCAGGTAGTCGAGGGTGGTCTCTGGACTCCGAGTTTGCAATCTAAGTAGGCCAGGTGAGAAAAGAAAATGTTACCCTCCACTGAGGGTGAACTGAGTCTGACATAAAGTGACTTACTGTGAAGAAGGATTCCTCACAGCCAGAAACTTAACTGAGATCTTTTAAGGTGCAGCTCAGCACCTTAATCACTGGATCATCTGTCTCTTATTCTCCTTAGAACCAAAGGTTTTTCCATAATATAAAATTCTTCCTGCAGGTCTAAAAGGTTAAGCTATTTAAGAAATGTGATTTCTTAAACCTGGCAAGATTTGTCCACATAAAAAAATACAAAATAACAGTAATAAAGCATAAGTAGTTTTTACATCTCCGAAGTAAAGCAGAAAATATTAGCTAATTCAACCTTACAAGACCCCTATGAGTTAAGTACAGGCTACACTTCTCAAATATGCTTTTTATCCCTCCCTCTCTCTTTTTCAAAACATGCAACCAAAATTATAAACAAGGTGAATAATCCTTCTGTGTGGTAACCATGGAAATCAGCTATATCAACTACTTTAAATGGCAATAAATCCAGCACGTCCACAAAAAGCAGACCTAGTCCACCCTCACAGAATTTTCCTACATGCAGCCACCCAATGTCCTAAAACCTACTTCAATATTTTTGCTGAGCAACCTGCTGTAATATTCAGGAACTGCCCTTTGTAAGCTTGTTTTAGAGATAAGTCACTAATCATTTTAGTTAGACTGCTAAGGAAAATCCAATCCCAATGCCTATCCATGCTTTAGACATTCTCTGGCCAACATAGTCTTGGCCTTTACTCTGTCAGACCCTGTACCCTAAACAGGATGGCCTGTCCTGTGGCAACTCTTTCTATCCAGATAAAATTAGCACCTGGACTGTTAATAAAGATTATGACTCAAAGAAGAGATATTATGTAAATTAATGGGACCAGAAGCACAATATTTTAAGATTTTGTTTAACCAAAGTTTTACATTTCCCCAAACAACGTTGTTTTCTTCATCATTTTAAGCAGACATGGTTTCACAAGAAGTAATTGGGCAGCACCTTTAGGACACAAACAGGATTTTCAGCCTACTGCAGCTATACCACTGACTGATGCTCTACTTTTTTGATTACTTCAGCTGAAGAAATATGAAAGCCAGTCCTTTCCTCTGAGTGCACTGATACAAGATTACAGGCACCTCTAATTCGTATAACCTCTACCCTTTTGTATGTCCTACCTCAAATGTTTTTTATTAACCTTGTTTTCTTTCAAAACTCAATTCCTGCAGGTGCTTTCTGGCCACATGATGACTAAGGCTGCTTAGTTTAATAACATCAGAACTTTTTATGTCCTTTTTGTCCCATGAGGCTAAGACTCCTCTTACCTGGCGGTGTAATTCTTCACATAGAATCATAAAATAGTTTTGGTTGGAAGGGATCTTAAAGATCATCTCATTCCAACTCCCTGCCATGGGCAGGGACACCTTCCATTAGACCAGGTTGCCAAAGGCCCCATCGAACCTGGACTTGAACACTTCCAGGCATGGGGCAACCACAGCTTCCCTGGGTAACCTGTGCCAGTGCCTCACATCCTCACAGTAAAGCATTTCTTCCTGAAACCTAATCTAAACCTGCCTTCTGTCAGTTTAAAGACACTCCCCCTGGTCCTACCACTCCATGCCCTTGTAAGAAGTCCCTCTGCAGATTTCTTGTCAGCTCCTTTTAGGTACTGGAAGGTTCTATAAAGTCTTCCTGAAGCCTCTCTTCTCCAGGCTGAACAATCCCAACTCTCTCAGCCTTCCCTCACAGGGGAGGTGCTCCAGCTCCCTGATTTTCATGGCTCTTCTAGATCCACTCCAAGAGGTCTGTCCTTTCTAGTGGTCACATTGTAGTGACCACATCCTCGTGGTCAGCTAACCTGGAGGCTCCAGCAGTTAGAGAAGGGACTTGGGCAAGCTAAACAGAAATAATTTCAATCCAAACAAGGATTTGTGACTGACAGAAATGGTTCCACTGCCATTTCGCATGCCAAAATTCATCTTTTGGTCTCCAAAAGCTTATATCAATAAATGCAGCATTCCTGTCCGGTTCTGCAAACCCTCCTGGTATTTAGAAAAGCATTACAGCTGATCTCAATGAGAGCTCAGTCTAAACCTGCACTGCATAGGTCTGTGCTCTCTTTCAAGCAACAATTTGCATAACCGTGTTCATTTCCAAAAAAAAGGTTTACAGGCTTTATACCCACAAGCCCATCTCTGGATGGAGAAGACAGAAAAACAGAAAACAGAGTGTTGGCCACCTGAAGAAAGAAAGGAAGATCTGGACAATACTGACATTTGGGACTGAAACCCTGGGTTTGTAGCACAAAGATTATCGGTAAAGACCTACAAAGCAACATTCATCAGGCTCTGTGTAACTCTGAACATCCATTTCCAATGAGCTGGGTGCCAGACTGAGACTATTCCACACAGAAGTGCTCAAACCTCAGTATTCACGTTTAATTCTGAAGATAAACACAGAGTGCCTTATTAACTGACCCACGAATCCTGGGAGATTCAAAGACTGAATTAAAGCTACTAAATATGTACCTGCAATTCTAGCAGTTGTTTGCAAACAGATTCTTAAAACGCTCTCCAGCAGCTCCCTCATGCTCCCCCATTTCCCTAAATGAAGGGAAATTGGCACATTTTAATTCTGTTCTAGTCAAGGTAGTTTTGTTGTGCCCCTTGCTCACCAATAGGACTACCAGTGACATGATAAATATTTCTCAGGTATCATTCATCTTCTCCTTCTTGTTATTAAGGTGAACTGTGTGTGCAGCGTAACATTTTGTTTTAAAAGGACTTTGGATTTTCACAGGAGAATGGAGGAGATTGATACAATTGTCCATTCTTATTTTGGAGAAGGCAGGTGAAAGAAGCAGGTACCCAGGAAAATGGGAGATGATGAGGTTTGCAAAGGCTCTCAGTCCCTGAACGCCTTATTTAGTACGGAAAAAACACACCGTGAACCCATCAGTGCCTGCTGCACAGCGGGGCAAGGGGGAGGGAGGCTCAGGATGTCACTGGAATGATCTGAGGGGTGGGTTCATGTCCCTAATGCTGAACCTGGCAAAGGACACGCTGAGATCAGCACCTGTGGGTGATGGGCAGCCAGCAGCAGGCAGCGGGCAAGCAGGGATGGACAGGGGCAAGCAGGGATGGACATCAGGCAGGGATGGACAGGGGCAGGCAGGGATGGACAGGGGCAGGCAGAGATGGACAGCAGGCAGGGATGGACAGCAGGCAGGGATGGACAGGGGCAGGCAGGGATGGACAGCAGGCAGGGATGGACAGGGGCAGGCAGGGATGGATGGTGGGCAGGAAGGGATGGACAGAAGACAGAGGACAGCAGACAGGCAGCAGCACAATGGGCAGGTAGGATGGACAGCAGGAAGGCAGGATGGACAGGGGCAGGCAAGGATGGACGGTGGGCAGGGATGGACAGAGGACAGGGACAGACAACAGACAGAGACAGACAGCAGATGACAGCAGTGCAGAGGGCAGGCTTGATGGACAGTGGGTAAGCAGGATGTACAGTGGATAGAGATGGACAGGGACAGACAGACAGTGGAAGGGACAGACAGACAGCGGGCTGGGACAGACAAACAGCGGGCGGGAATGGACAGACAGCAGGCAGGGACAGACAGACAGCAGGCAGGAATGGACAGCAGGCAGGGACGGACAGTGGGCAGGGACAGACAGACAGCGGATAGGGACGGATGGACAGCGGACATGGCCAGACAGTGGACACGGCCCTGCAGCGGGCAGGGACAGACAGCGGACAGGGACAGATGGACAGTGCGCACAGACAGACAACAGACACAGACAGACAGACAGCAGACACGGACAGACAGTGGACACGGACAGACAGCACACACGGCCCTGCAGCAGGCAGGGACAGACAGCGGACAGGGACAGATGGACAGTGCGCACAGACAGACAACAGACACAGACAGACAGACAGCAGACACGGACAGACAGACAGGAGACGTGGACAGACAGCAGACACAGACAGACGGCAGACACGGACAGACAGACAGCGCACACGGACAGACAGCAGACACGGACAGACAGATAGCAGACACGGCCCCGCAGCAGACACGGACAGACAGACAGTGCACACGGACAGACAGCAGACACGGACAGACAGACAGCGCACACGGACAGATAGACAGTGCACACGGACAGACAGCGCACACGGACAGACAGACAGCGGACACGGACCGACAGACAGCGCAGACGGACAAACAGCAGACACGGACAGACAGACAGCGCACACGGACAGACAGACAGCGCACACGGACAGACAGCGGACACGGACCGACAGACAGCGCACACGGACAGACAGACAGCGCACACGGACAGACAGCGCACACGGACAGACAGCAGACACGGACAGACAGACAGCGGACACTGACAGACAGACACTGCACACGGACAGACAGCAGACACGGACCGACAGACAGCGCAGACGGACAGACAGCAGACACGGACAGACAGACAGCGGACACGGACAGACAGACAGCGCACACGGACAGACAGCGCACACGGACAGACAGACAGAGGAGACGGACAGACAGACAGTGCACACGGACAGACAGACAGCGCACACGGACAGACAGCGCACACGGACCGCAGCGGGCCGGCTGCAGCAGCGCGGCGAGCGCCCTCTGGCGGCCGCAGCGCGGCTCTCCCCGCCCGGGCAGCGCCGGGAGAGGGAACGGGGGGAGAGCGGAGCCCAACAGCGCTCTGGGCTGCTCCAGCCTCTCCTTGCCATTTCACCCTTTCTTTGCCATTTCACCCTTTCTTTGCCATTTCACCCTTTCTTTCGTTAAAACGCGAGCTTTGCACACACTCTGAAATGGCGCCAAATTGTAAAAAAAATAACCCTTTCATTTTCACACCTCTGTAGGACTGCAGGATGTATTGAGGAAGCCAAATTAAGGCAAACAGTGCTCCTCTCGATCTCTTAAAGTTTGGGCTTTTGAATTTCAAATCTGCGACTGAAATGGGCTCTATAAAAATTGGGTACTTATGGCGTCATTTAAATGTCACTGAATGTAGCAGAGGTTAAGCAAGCAAAGTCCAGACACAGGCAGTGATGACTGTGGCATGAAATGAGAAAGCTAAAAAAAAAAAGAGGAAATAATAAACCGTGTATTTATCACAGGCAGCAGCATAAGAGGGATCTGAAGAGGAGAGTTTGGTTTGTCTGATAGAGCTTTATCTGAAATTAAAATATATTTAACTCTTTATAAAAGGGAACTGACAGCGTTTCTGCCTGTAAGGGGAAATGTCAGAAACTTAAAGATCATGTTTATGAAACAGAAAGTGTGGGCAAAATCTTTGCTAAATCAGGAGCCCTGTTCCACAAAGTCTCTAATTTAAAGAGATGGGTGCTATATTGCTGTAAAACAAGAGGTATTTACAAGGTGAGAACTCTGATACTTTGCATTGTTACATATAATTAAAATAAGAAATATTTTAAAGTACATCTTAAGGTTTGTCAAGTTTTTTCTGAACATCAAGCCCTGTTTTGTGCTGCCTATTTGAATACCTTTATAGGTTTTGTAGAGATCCAGAAATTTAAAAACAACAAAAGCCTAGTCCCTTTACTTAGATCCTGATTCTATGTATGGATACATGCAGAGATGAAAAATTTCATTTCAGAACTGTGAATATTCATGTCTGTGTGTGTCTCCCACAGCAAGTGCATCTAGAAGGAAAGTTCTTAAAAATTGAAAGACACATTAAAACCCAAGCAGAACCATTTCGTAGTTGTTGCTTATACATAGTGAGGTTAAAAGTTAATGCACAGCTATGGACCTTTCCTAGTGGAAGCACAGCTCTTCTGATGAGAACTCCTTCATACAGAAATACAGGATGTGTGTGGCAGAAATGCTGAATTCTCTTGAATTCGGTCATTTCCCTTTTCAGTACCTGCTTCATTGTCCCCTCTTTCAGCTGAAGGCATCTGGTGTTAGACCACAATCACTGTCTCCCAAAGAAATAATTCCAGTATTGACATTTACAACTCTATATAAATATACCCCAATGAAGGCATTTGGGTGAAGTGTGGCAGGTAAATAAAGATGATGACATAATGGTGCACACACTATTTAAAGCAAACAGGGAGTAAAAAAACGCTGCATTCTGGCCCTCAATAGGATTAAACATCCTTCTCTTAAGGAAGGAAGTGAACCAGAACTGATCGGAGCTGGAGTCAGTGGAGTTTGGGAGAACTGCATGACTGTGAGGAGGGTCATTCCAGTTCTTTTGGAAATCGATTACATTCCCCAGCTACCTACTGTTATATTGCACCAGGATATTATTGTACAGTCTTGCTACAGAGCCCTCCATTACAGAGCAGCTCTATTGGCATTTCAATGCTCAATGAAGGCTAGAATTGCCACAGAGGTTTCAATTAAAGAAAATTCAAAACGAAAATGGAGAAGGAAGAAAGAAGAAAAAAGGCTGGGTTGAAAGTTTCCAGCAAAGGTATTTATGGCTGTCTGTCACCTTCACTTTTTTCTTCCTGTCTCCTGAAGGGAAGTCTAAAGCATCCATTTAAACTAATGTGTTTTGCAGAATTTTTGGGAGGAACCCTAATGGCATCATTCCAGTGGTGTAGCAATAAATAAAAAAATAGATATCCTTACCCATTTGGTATAAACTCAGCACTGCCCAAGTTAGAAGGGGGTAAACTACATTTACCTGTATTCCCCCTTAGCTGCATCACTGCAGGATGCTACTAGGACATATCAAAAGTAGTTATTCCATCCATAGCAGGCTATAATCACTATTTTTCCTAACTCCTAGTCTGGTTCAAACACACTGTGGTACCCACCACAACTACACAGGACTCCATATATCCTTTTCTAAACTGAACAGCCCAGCAGAATGGGTGTTTACTGCTTACTTTATACACATCAACATATAAAACCAGAGCACTCCCTGGACTGGCAGAGAACATGACTGCTTGAAAAATAAGGCTTAAGTTTGATTCTATTAAGGTTTGATATTTTTAATGTTTTATCTTTTGTATTTATGGTCTGAACAAATTGGGTTAATTGCTTTATTGGCTGTACCAGACCCTATATTTGAGTTCAAGATTAACATTTCAGCCAGTTTCCAAGGTGATAGCCATTTAATTACTGTTTATGTAGAAATGATTAAATGCCAAAAAAATCCTAGCTAAAACTTGAAAACAAGGAGGGTCTGTAAAAAGCTAAACAAAAACCTAAAGAATTCAGGCAAACATGTGAGATCCTGTCTATAAGGGGGTTTAATTCCCTTAAACAACTTGATGTCAAGAACACCTTGCTGTTTACAAGGAATTTACAAATCTTTAATTGCAGTTTCACCATTCAGTTACATTCTTTAAAACTTTCCACAAGACCGGTCCAGAGTGAGAGGCTGTTGTGGAGGGCAACAGCCATAGCTGAGAGAGATCTTTTCATGCACAGGTCCCTCTTTAATCCTTATTTTTACATCTTGATTGCATTTCACAATAGCAACCAGGCACTCCAGGCAGTGTTTTTAGGGCAATTACTACAATTCTTGGGTGGTCACTCTGCATTAGATTTCATGCCTTATAAAACAACATGAGGTGTGCCATAATGACTCAGAAATATACAGCCTTTCATGTCCTATTGCTTAATTAAGGAGGGTGTTTTGCAGGACAGATATTATTGCTAGTCTGTGGTTTTTAATTTTACTACACAGTAAAAGCAGCCTAATTCATACCAGGAATGCGAAAACCTGCAAATTAGTGCATTTTCTGAATTAGAAAATAAGTGAATAAAACTGCAGAAAGAAAATCTAAATGTGAACATGGCAATATTAAAGCAAATGTGCTCATTTATCCTGGGAAATATAGCTGACTCTCATTTTGTTGATATTTAATAGCCTAACACCTCAGATTTTTTTAAATATAATGAGTCTTCAGACCCCAGACCTACAAAGAGCTCCCTGTGTGTGAACTCCTGCACAAACATGGATTTCAGCAAGGCCTCCCGGGAGAGCTGTCTGAGCATCACTTGTGGCCGTACGGAGAACAGGGTAACAAGATACTGGAAGGACTTGTTGAGACAGCAGGGTTTTGTGGCAATTATCATTTCTGTGAGGTGGTGAAATAAAAGCCAGTGATCTTCCAGTCACTTCTACATTAGCCTAAGTACTGTAACTTTTATAGCCATGCTTAATTTTTTGAGAGGCACTGATAAGCAGATAAGTCGCAAAAGTTGACCTACTTGAATAAATATCTATAATCTGACCAACAGTGTGCTGCAATCTCTATTTCCCTCTCCCTTCTTTATAAGCCCACTGGCTTTTTTATGCTGGCAATCTAAAATGACCAAATGCACAGACAATACATGGAGTAAGTGCACTCACTTGCTCACCTCCCTTTCTCCCTGTGCTAGAAATTAGCAAAAATGTTGATCCCAACATTTACCCCAAATTATTTTGACTCCAACAATTTTCCAGATGTAGGCAGTGAAGAGTACAATTTATAACAAATGCCAGTGATGTTGATGCTCTCAGGGTTCAAAGCCTGGTGTTTGAAGGCAGTGGGGCAGCACATAAGGAGTACAATATTCTCCAGCTAAACCCAAACATTGTTTTTAACCCACTGGCCCTTGCTGAAGGCCAGTTTGCTCTATCATTTTCTACTGGCCATGTCTGGGCAGCTTTGCCTGCCTCATTCCTTATACAAATATACCCTAGCCCACAGTACTTTTATGAGCTGGAGAAGATGAGCAGCAACCACCTATTCAAGCTTTGATCAAGTTGGCCAAAAGAGATTATTGACCAAATTGGCCAGATGAGATCATTAGCCAGGTTGACTAAAACACCTTTCAAACAAGGCTCTGCATAGCTTTGTTGACTCATTCCAGGAGCATGTTCCAAGAGCTCAGCCAGAATTGTCATTTTCATCCTGCCTTCAAAGAGTTTTAGCTCACCAAACACTGCCTGCACCAAGCTGGCAATCATTAACACTGAATTATAGTCCCTAGTCTTGTGGGAGCACACTCAGTCAGCAAAGAACTAATTGCCTATCTACTGGATAAGTTCATGGGGTCATCACTACAGCTTCAGACAGAAGTCCTAAACCATCCATAACTGCCTGGTTCATGGTTTGCTGCTTTTTTCCAACAGATTGTGTCGGTACCACTCTAACCTGCAACAGCAACTTCTGGGCATCAAAGTGTTATCTCATGGAAAATAAGGGAATTTTTCACCTCTCTGGGAGACAAGTTTCAGCCTAAGTTCTGAAGAAGTGTGTGATGTCCCTTCCAAAAGTAAAGATTATACTACTGCCAAAGGAATTCAGGGCTCTTCAGTCTGAGACCTGACTACCTGGAACCATGAGCCTCAAAATAACTGAATACTTTTGAAAATAATTTTGGGTTCTTGATCCACAGCAGCCATTATCTTAACAGCCTCTCTGCAGTGCAGCATGAGGAAATATTTCCTTCCATTGATTTAAAATTTATATGCAACCTACTTCAATGAAATACACTTATTTTTCTCTTCCCCTTAGGAAAAGAGTGGGGGTAAAAAATAAAATAGCTGCTCCAGTTTTATTTATGCTCTCTGTAATCATAAATATCTGCATTCAATCTCTATTTACCTGCAAAACAATACTGCAATCTCTCATGCCAGGCCCACTTCTGCTGTCATTGGAGTCAGTGGTCAAAATTCACATGGATCTCACAGGGAACCAGAGTAGGCTTTGTGTATAAGCTGTCCTTCTATATCTCACCATCTGCACTGAAGCAAATAAAGAATGCCATATTAACATTGCTGGAAACAGAAGGAGAGAAGGATATACCAGCATTTGCTAAATATAAATTGATAAACAGTTTTAAAAGGTGCTACAAATAATGGACGGCTTTAAAAAAAAAAAGTTACAGCTGCACTATATGTGGCTTTCTTAAACAGGTCCATGTTGAGACTCTTCTTTTAGTGATTATTCCCTTTATTAATATATAGTAGCAAATAATATGTAATATTAACAATATAGGCAGCACTATAAAATAATTTAAATTATTGACAATTTTTCACTCTTGCAAGGAGAAAGATTTCATCACAGCCCCAGCCTTGTCATGGGCTATGTGCATGCTCAAATTTGCACAGTTTCATTTAACTGAGAACCACACAAGCCCTAGGATTTATCCCCAAAGATTTTACTCAGGAGTGACAGGGTAAGAGTCTCATTCTGTAAAACATGATGATGTGGCACAGGCTTTAAATCAGTAAAGTACGCCTGTTTAGGAAAATACACCTAAGACAAGAAGCTGCAGGCATGTGCTTATGGGCTTCCACCAATCAGCCTGATTGCTGTATTTTTCCTGAGGCAGAGATAAGGTTTACAGACACAGGTCCCAAATTTGGGCCAACCTAAATACTATTTAAATGCATCTCTTTCTCTTTCCCCTCCCTCTTTTTGCCGAAAGAGCTGGGTGTGCCACACATCCTATTCCTACCAGCCTTTATTGAGCTTTTTATAAATGTGTAAGAATAAAAAATAATTCAGCATCCCAGACATCTTCTTGGGTTTAAGATCTTAACAAATGAGGACACAGCTGGGCTACTTGGTCTGTGGATTTGCTAGCTGCAGGATTAAGTCCAGCTGAGCTGAAGTTTATAAACCAAGTTATTGACTTTAAAAATTCTCATACCGCTTATCAAAACACACCACATTGAAAGAACACCCTTCCCAGAATCAAATGTGGCAAAGCCTTCTCAATTATAGACAGCCTCTCCCCATACAGCCGGCCTCACCATAACCCTACTAGTCTCCTGCATCTATTTTATTCCAAGACTCACTCTCAAGTTGCTGTAAAAGAAAAAAAGTAATTTATATCTCCCATCCTAAATAAGCAGGGTCTGGGCAGCAAAAAGTTGGTTGTATATAGCCCAGCACTGAAAGTGGAAATAAATCATGCCCCAGGAGGCATCATCCTCCCCTAGCAAGGCCCAGGCTGCCATTAGGTGCTACTCACCTGAAAGGATTTGTCTCTAGTCTGATGTTAGCACAGCGCCTTTGTACATTGCTTTTCACTAAAGGTCTGATCCAGCTGCCATTAAAATCAATGAAAAGGCTCCCATTGACTTCAAAGGTGTTGAGATACACAGTATATTGCAGTGGATGAAAAATACCAAAGGAAAAGAAAACCTGTCTTTTAGTATATACTTTAAATTTTCCATGTCTGTCAATGCTGAAAACTGGCGGGGAAGGAAGGGGGGAGGAGGAAAGTTTTGACAAAAGAAGATGCTTCCCCATTCACTTCAAACTGCATCTTTCTGTCAAAAATTGTTTTCAGTAGCAAACATGTTTAAATTCTAAACTGCCAGTAAAGCCAAGGAAGTACCTTAAAACAGACCATCTTTGGAACCATACACTTACTCATCTGCCATCAGACTTTCCATGACTTTGGAGGCTTAATAAAAAGAAAAAAGGTTGAATATTAGTGCTTTTATTGCTTGTGTCTATAGGGAGGATCCCAGAGCCTGACTCAGCCCAGCGCTCTGTGACAGAGATAAGGTGGGATAACACATAGAGGAAAGAGAGGTATTTATTTGAGTACAGAAAGCTGGGCCAGAAATCCACCTATGAAGCTTTATAGATGCATATATTTAAAACTCCTTTCAGTAGCTTTATATGCCATTACAGTTATTGGATTTTTCATCTTTGACTTAGCTACGAATTATTTAATTAGAAAGTTCAATACCTGCATAACTTTGAAACCCTTCCACTATTATTCTTATTCTTATAAAAAATAAAAAAAATAAAAAAAATGTACCTAAGAGAATTTCCCAGCAGTCAAAACTTCTGTGGAAAGCAGTAGTACAACTGGGGTAGGCTAGATTATTCAGGGATTTGGATCAGGCCACACTGGTTCAGATTACATCTGGCTTTCCTTGAATGTAATGACCCAACATTTGGTTATTGTTTCATGAATACAATTTACTACCAAATTATTCCCTCTGGATTCACTGGAATCTGACAGAAAACATGTTGAAAGCACACAGATGTTTCTAGTTTTTTAAAAAATACTCATTTTAATTAATTCTCTGGTTTTAAAATATTTTATAACTCAGTATCTCCAGCAGGTTTTCCTTTTTTCCTACCCCCAGTAGACTACTTTGAAGGAACAAGCTGCTGAAACTCTACACAGGGCATTTGTCCATTATGGAAAGGAGATCACAAAAGCATTTCACATCCCGCTGTTCAGAGAAAGAACAAGTCTATTTCTACCTCACATGGCAGGATCGTGCACATGGTGGGTTCAAAGAAGAATGATGGAAAAATGCTCTGTATATCAGATACAATTATATGAGATGTATAATCGACTGCACAGACCTAACTTACCTAAGGGATTCCTGCTGACCCTCTCACAGAATGGCTTCACCTCAGGGATTCCCATCCACCAAAAGGTTCTGCAGGTAAATGTTCTTCCCTCTGGGGTTAACCCCGTGCACACCCTGGCAAATATAGCATCCTTCCAAGGTACCCCAACAGAGGTGCTGGGAATTTCTGCTAAAAATCTGACCTGACAGCATGTGGAATGCTGCTGGGAGGGAAACACATGCAATTGAGACACACATGATGGTCTTCCCCTGCAACTACTGTCCTCCCATCTCTGCTTAGAAGACCACTTAGGGCTCAGGGACCTGATACATGTCTACAAGATCCACTGTCTGTGCTCAAATCAATCTCACATTTCACAGTTGACCATGAGGCACCTTGTCCTCCTCACATGGGCACCATCAGAATGCAATTCACTGAAACACACTGGGTTTGTAGAACATTTTTCTTAGTGACTACCAAAATACTCTCCACTGGGAGCTGCAGAAAACCCAAAGGTTTGGGTGAATGACTGAACAGCTGAGGGCCACAGCTAATGCACTTCCCAGGACAGTAGCCCTGACACTGGGCAGGAAGGGAATGGCTGTGTTAAAGGTAAAAACTCTGATGAGCCTGATTTGGAATCTTGATAAATAATTAATTTCACAAGGAAGAGATAACACAGTATTTTTCACTGACCCTAATGTCAAAATACTTCCTTTTCCCTGTGCTTCATGTTGGAGAAAGCATTGTGTTAGCACCTCACTTTTACCAACACCATTGTCCTGTGAAGAGCAGAAGTTGGAAGCAATTAATTTTGGGACTTCAGCCCTGGACAGGATAACCCATGTGCCTAACTCCACATGAGTAGCCAAAGACCAAGGGATTACTCCTGAAAGTTGAGTGACAAACGTGTGCTTTTCTGGTTGAGTGTTTCTGGCACGAAGGAATCCCAGCTTTGCAGGACAAAAGAATCCCTAGCACCTAACAAGATATTGCTCTTTAAAAGAGCCATTGGTGCACAGGAATAGGAAATATAAATGCCAATTCTGAGAGAGAGAAATATTTTTTTCTGTGTAGTAACAAATATCTTGAAATAGTTTGTGCTAATGAGTGAACAGAGGATTAGATTTAAATTCAACATATCAATGTACATTTATAATCCTAAATTTCAAAAATTACTAGCCATTTATAGGCTGAATAACACCTTCTGCACTCATTTTAGCTAGTATAAAAATCATAAAGGTTAGCAAACTGTGTGGATCAGAATATAAACTAATCAGCATCTGGGATTAGGAAGAAATCTCCTCCAATTCATTGGTAAAGTCTTCCTCAAATACAGAACAGAGCCCATTATTGTTTGGCTGTTAATAACTCAAGTGACATTTGCCATATGCCATCAAAGGGCCTGGAGTCAATATGGATTTTATCTCTGTTAAGGTCTGCAGATTCAGCCTCAAATTGTGAGTTCACAATTCAATAGTGAGTTGAGCATTCCCATTTTAAAACAGTATTTGAAAATGGTGGGGATTACTTGGAAATCGTGTGATGCCAAGGTGCAAGGGAAGAAGTCACGGAGGAGAAAAAGAGAAAGGAAATAAGATTTTGACATAGGACAAATATCAAAGTAGGGGATCTTTTTTCCTTTGCCAACTGTGCTAAAGTTGTCTTTTTAAACTAGAATCACTGTGCAACTCCAATCAAATCACATTCAAAGCAGTTATTCTAGTATGTCCCTAGCTGCATTTCTGCAGTAATTTAAGTATGTTATTCATATGCTGAGTTTCTCAGAGAAAGGGAAATAAACTGAAGGTGGTTTTTTTTCCCACAGTTAAAAGTACATTGAAGGTATGACCTTAAAGTAAGGATAAAACTCAAGATATTCCTCGTTGTTTTTTTCTGGAATAAATTTTGATAGCCTTATATAGGTGGAATTAATTTAAGCCTCAGTTTCTTTTGCTTCAGAATCTCTAGAAAAGTCGTAATTTGTGCTAGAGGGGACCTGCAAGAAAGTGTCAGTGTCTCTGAAGGGGACATTTCTGCCACTAAGAATTAATAAGATATCTTCAGAGGTGATGATAGTCCTTTACCAGAAGTACAAGTCAGCTTCACGAATTAGCATTTTCCTGGAGCTGCCAAGAGTCTCAGCTTGAAAAAATCCTCACTCCCTGATGTCCCTTGCTGAAATATCTGCATCCTATGTCCCTGCAGTCCAGACATACTGTCTCAACTGCCTGTGCTGTCCTTATGCTGGTAGAAAGACTAGAGAGTCATAAAATCACAGTATGATTTGAGTTGAAAGGGATCTTAAAGGTCATCTAGTTCCAACCCCTTATCACAGGAAAGGAACACCTTCAACTAGACCAAGTTGCTCCATCCAATCTGGTCTTGAACATTTCCAAGGATGGGACATCCAAAACTGGATTGAAAAGTTGCATTTTCCTCAGAAGAGTCCAACCACCAAAAGCATTCCTCAGGTTAAAGCTACCTTCTAACATCAGAAGTCTGTCTGTACCCTGCAAGGCAGGGGCCAAGGGAGGATGCCTAAAACAGGGAGCTGATGTAGGAATAGCTCCCTAGCTTTCCTTCCCTCACTCCAGTTAATTGCAGCAGTTGGATTTCTTAGGCCAGCAACAGTGCCTGTGTGTTCAGCATCTCTCCGCTGACGTTCTGCCTTCGGGAATTCAGCAGTGCCCTTTCTGAAACCACACAAACTGCTGGCATTCAGCGGTGTTGTGCATGTCCTGCATCGAGAGGCTGGCCAGTACAAATGACGAGCAGAGCTCCCTCGGGCTGTTTTGAAGCCGGAGCCTGCTATTTGCCTGTGCTGGCCCCAAGTGCAGAGGTGATGCTGGCACGTGCCTGGAAATGCTGCCAATCATGACGCCTGCCAGAGCAGCCAAACCTGCTCCATTTTCAGGAATATGAGAGGTTATTACTGTTATTTCTTAATGCTGAGTGAGGGTCTGCAAGCCTACAGCCCCAGGACTATGTGAAATAAAGGGTTCCCAGAGGTGCTTCCTTGGACTCCAGCCAGCAAACACCTGCTCATGCACAAAACTCTCCATTCAAGCCAAAGGGACGAAACCTGTCTGCCAGTCATGCCTGCCACGATACCTACCTGGCTTCCCCAGCAGAAGGAAACCTGCTCCAAGCTGCACCAAGTGACTGATGTGCTCCATGCTAATATTTGATTTGCAAGTCATAAATCTGCTTTATTCATGTGGATCAGGGTAACAGTAAAACAACCACTGAAGGTGGAAACTGCCACAATTTCAGCCACTGCCAATGAGTAGAAAGTTATTGTAGTTTGAATACTTTATGCATTACTGAATCAAAACTCAAATTAAAGGCAACTTCTAGAAGACACTAATATGATTTCTGAGCTTCTGGACACCTTCAAGATCTACTTTTTGAGCACTGAAATTTTTAGCTATAACATATACAGACCTGATGCTGTAAAAAAATACTGAGAGTCCTGGCCTGTGATTTCCTATTAGTCACTATTGAGAGTTTTCTGCCTGGGCCTTACATCTACATGCAATCATTGCCAGAAACTAAGCAGGGTGTTCACAAAAATCACTTAGATTACTTCAGAAAATCACCAAGATATTTGGGATAAAATACAGATTCCTTGTGGAAAATAATCAATCATAAAATAGTTTGGGGTAGAAGGGACCTTAAGGATCCTCTCTTTCCAATCTCCCTGTGCCATGGGCAGGGACACCCTGCACTAGATCAGGTTGCCCAAATTCCCATCCTACTTGGCCTTGAACACTTCTGGGAATGGGGCATCCATAGTTTCTCTGGGCAACCTGTACCAGGTTCTCACCACCCTCACAGTAAAGAAATTGTTTTAATGACTACTAGATGCGTTACTGTTGTCTGCTTTTTCTAATGTCTATTGTAGAAGTAAAAAGACAGATTTATATTAAACAGTCACTTTAAAACAGTGAGAATAGCAACAAACCATCTTTTTGAGACAGAAGGAAACATCTCCCAAAATATCCAGACATAGAACGAGATACAAAGTAAAATACTTTGCAGAAATATTGCTGCCTCTTTTTTGCGGAGTATGATGGAGAACACTTGGATAGGGTGAGTCTGTCCAGCCACAATGCACAGAGAATTTAATGGAAAACACAACAGACAGGACTACTTGTTGGCAGCATTCATGCTTAATTTACCTGTATGTGATCCCCTGGAATATAACCATTTCCCCAATATTCAAATACCAAGGGGTTCAAGAGGCAGAAAACTTGCATCCAAGTAAAACAGGAAGGAGGATGTTCCCATCTTCTTCACTGAACAGGCTATGGGATTTATTGCATTGTATTGTGCCATTTCAAAATGGTTGTAAAAGTTTGTCCCTAGGCATAAAACCTGCTCACTTACTTTGTAGCAGTGCATCAGCTAATGAGCTCTTATTTGCCTTTCCAAATTAAATTATTCGTTACAGGTAGAAGGAATTTTGCAGTGGTGGGTTAAAAGTAAGAGAGTGAAAAAAGCACATTAAGCAACTTTTCTAGTCTGTTCTAATTCAAAGGTACTTTTCTGTTCTTCTAACACAGAAGTACTAAACTCGCACATCAAGTAAAAGTTGCTGGCAAACTCTCAGAAAGGTGCCCTTTTCTTTCACCGTCTTTCAGTGGCAATGCTGCCGTTTTCCCCTGCCTCCAGTGGTTATGTCATCTCTGAGGTCAGTTTTCTGCTTCTTGAACATGACTTGGCTGTTTATGAAACGTGAAATCAGCATCAACAACCCGTAGCAACTTCAAGAAAGAAGCCTTGGGCTAACAAATAATAAAAAAACCCCTTATTTTTGCCCACAATGAGAAAAATCTACAGAGCTACCTAAGGGCTTTCATTGCCTTCGGCACAGAAGGAATCCACATTTAGAGAGTGCAGCCTAAACATTTTCACTCTCTGAGCTCATCATTTATTTCAGTGGCAGATGTCCCTATGTGAGACAACCTCACCAGTCATCAATCCCTCTTTAGATTAAACATGAAAGGGGGTCTATCCTCCCATCAACACAGGGGAGATGTACTAATATGGCCCAAATTAATGTACTAATCATTCTCTGACAGATTAGAATTTAAAATATCCCAACTCTACCACTCCAAAATCACACAGCCTCAGTCTGATTGTTTGAAAATCAGTGTTGGTCATCGGGGAGCTCAGATTTCATCTGAATTTTTTCAGGGTATTGGGCACCAGCACACACATTATGCTGGGGCAGAGGGGAAGAGAAATGAAAGGGGCAAGTCAGGGGACCTTGGTGAAAATCCCAACACAAGGCAGTTCAGCCAAATCCTGGCTTCTCCTCAGTTATTTAGTTACAGAACAGAATTTTCGTCCATGAGAGCGTTCACGGAAAACACTATCTTTGCACATACTTGCTTGAATACACACTCGCATGGGTTTTCATTCTCAGTGTTTACTGGGGCCCTGGTTACATTCTCCAGACAATTTACTCATATAATGTGTTTTTTTCTCCCTCTGGCTACCGTGAAACAAAGCTTCAAAAGGGGTAGGCAGGAAAAAAATTCCTCTCACTAATGTTTTTTCTCTCCTAAATACTGAGGAATTCTACTTCCCTGACACTGTTCTCACTATTTACATGCGTGTAGCTGTGTACATACCCCAGCTTACTAACCCATGCTCTGCACAAGGGATATAACTGAATAGGGTTATTCATAACCAAACCCTCATACAGCTCAGCTGGTGCCAGGATTTTAGTCTATGCTCACGGGGCTGTGATTAGTCCTAGAGAACATTATGAAAATCAACCTGGCTAATTATTACTCCAAATAACTGAGACAGGAATGCAATAGAGTTTCCAGGAAATACTATAAGAGAAGCAAGATTTGAGTGTTTGCATTTGTTTGTTTGTAAATGTTCTCATTACCTCATCTGTAAGATTTATGCTCCATGCAAGAATTACCAGGGGAAATTCTATAGACTGTTCAAAGAAAGAAGGCAAAAAGATCATCACATCACTCTTTTTGGATACAAAAGCCTCTGAATGCAAAAATTTTGCGTAGAATATTCATCACAACATTGTTAATCATATCCTTATTGACTATACAAACCATTTATAGAATGTTTCCCAGCATTTAAAAACAGAGCTGAGAACCTGATTTCCCATATATCTCCAAGCAATATGTTTTATCCCTATTTTAAACCCCTAAATTAAAACAGCAGTTTAGTCCTTGGGAGAGTACATTTATGTATGAAGCAAAAAGAACCTGTCAACAATCTTAAGACCTCCACAAAAGCACAAAGAGACTAAATGAGAAACATCTACATGATCCCAGTATGAGCAGTGTACCTTATGCACTGGAGACATCATGTAACTTCCAGGACCCCTTCCAATCTGACATGAGGCAAAAGACCTAATTAGTTTAACTACTGGAATTAATTTTACTATAAATATGAAAGGAAAAATACATCACTGAGGCACCTGTGATGAGAGGAGGGTGGGGTTGCATCAGTGCAGAACAGTGGTAAAAAGCCATCCAAAGCCACCCATTCATCTCTGATGCTCCAGATGAATGCAGAAAATAAAACAATTCCCAAATAACCAAGATAATATGTAGCCAGTTTCATCCAAGGGAAAAAATAAATCCTTCCTAACAGTCTGCAAGACCTCACTAAAGCCACAAAATGAGACAGTGATTATTTGCCAGTAATTATTCTCCATTGAAACTGCAGGTGTTACGAGGATGGTGAGAGCAGCCCTGGCAGTGCTGGTCCCCAGAGCCTCACAAGGGACCGAGGAATAGGAGGAAAAACAGGTTCTCAGCGTGCGAGACAAGGAACCGCCACCAACATCCTGTCAGGGCTCCCACTCACACACACACACAAAGATGTACAGATTTTTCCACAAAGCATATGAAAGAAAGTATTTAAAAATACATATTTAACATCCTCTTAAACATCAATACCTGTGACAGCTTTCACAGGGCAAAACAGTGTTATTATTTAGGTCTCTGCAGTCTAGGAAAACATTTCTTCTTTTAAGAGTGGATTTGTCTGACTTAAGTTGGCAAACACCCGGTCCTGTAACGCCTTTGTCAGGTAGATAAACTGGCTCCTCACTTTTGGGTATCTTTTCCATGGGTCAGTACCTACCTGCAGTGACCAAGTCACTTCTCAGCCTCTTCCCTGATGAGCTAAATAAGTTGAGCTGCTTATGCCTCGTGTTGTCATGCTTCTTTTCCGAATCCTTTTTCATACCTTTCCTTTGAACTTCCCTTACTATTTCCACATTGCTTTTGAACTGCAAACACCAAAACTGGACACGGTTCCTAACTATAGCCTTACCACTGTTGTGCATGTGAGCAACAGCAAATCCTCTTATCTGCTTGATATTACTCATTTTACATCTCAGGATTGCATTGCCCTTTTAGCAACAGAGTTACAGTGAGATTTCATTTTGAGGTGCTTATTCAGACAGAATCCAAAATCTTTTTCAAAGTCCTTGTTTTCCAAAAAGAGCCCCTGCCCTGCACAGCCTCTTGTCTTAATGCTTTATTACACTGCCTTGCAGTAACCTAATGTTCAGAATTTTTTCATTTTATTCTGACCTCTTCATAAACTGAAACAGGGTAAGTTTAAATTAGATATTAGAAAGGTATTCTGTACTGTGAGGGTGGTGATGCACTGGCACAGGCTGTCCAGAGAAGCTGTGGCTGCCCCATGCCTGGAACTATTCAAGGCCAGGGATGGGACTTTGCACAGCCTGATCTAATAGAAGGTTCCCTGCCCATGGCAGGGGAACTGGAACTAGATCATCTTTAAGGCCCCTTCCAATACAAACCATTCTGTGATTCTATGATTAATCACTTCAGGTCGTTCAGCAATAATAATTTGCCCCTTTATTACTTATTCTTCCATTTGTTCACCATTAACCTGTGCTATGTGTAAATGTGATTCTGTATAATTTCTTTGATAAGTGATAGAAACACTTGGCCTTTGCTCAAAACTTCATTCCTAAAGGAATCCATTAAAAATAGTTTTATATAATGTTCAGAATCTGTGAAAAGCATTAACCAAATAAAAAACAGAAGCATTATTGTCATTTTAAACTGACTTTTACAAGACATTAAATATAAAGAAGGAAAAGCTCTCGTTATAGTCAGAGCAATGATGCCACCCTCTTCCAGGGTGATGAACTCCCTTAATGCCCGTAAGGTACTGAAGGGACAATCTGTTTGCCTCAGACACCTACCTCATATGTAAACTTTGGGGTAAATCAGGCCTTCTAAAATAGATGTCTATAGGTATGTGAGACCTTTGAGTGCATCCAGGCTCCAAGGTATTGTTGGCATGCCTGGCTGTGGCTCAGCTCTATCCCCAGGAAAGCCCAACATATCAACCTTCCCCTATCAAGTTTTCTATGGGTCTGAAGGGACCTTCTCTGGTCAGTCTGGGTAGAAGGAAAACAAAGATAGTGGAGTGTAGCACTGTCTCCATCTCACTCCAGAGCCTGGATATGATTCCCTGTATTATCAGTGGCAACTAGTGCAGGTGGCCACTAAATATTCTGAGATGCTTCAGCAGCACCTACTTGTCTCATTTTCCTCTCTGTGAACCTGCTTTTGGTTCTTTCCACAGTCAGGTTTATGAGGTACTTAACATTTACAGGGAAAATCCAGTATTTAATTAAGCTGAATTACATCTCAGCATTTTGCTGAGATTGTTTGGGAGGCCATCTAAATATACAGAAAAATTATGTGTAAATGCTGAACCAAAATATTATAGCATATATTTTGGTCCCTCTATTAAATGACAGAACAGCAACGTCTCTCCTCTGTGCCCAGGATGTCATACCACTGCTTCTTTCAGAGCTGAAATGAATTATTTACAATTAAAATTACTAGAATCACAGAATATTCTGATCTGGAATTGACAAGAATGGGGGGCATGATGCCTCTCCTAAAGGAAATGTGACTGAGTCATTTATATTTTTTTGTTCTCACTCTCTGTTCTAGTTATGCCACAGATGGCAGAAAATAGGAATCAAACCAATTTAATACAGACATTCAGTTCAAAATGGCATGTATTTTAGTTCTCCCTGTATAATTATGAGGAATAGGTGGAAACATATTGTTACTGTTTTAGACAAACAAATCAAACAACACAACTCCCTCTAAAATCACCTTGAAAGTCCAATTCCTCCCACATCCTCCCTCATAAACCAGTGTAGTGGAGTTACTCTGATAAAACTCAAGCAGCTGATGCAATGACTTCAATGGCAATGAAAATGCCTCTCCATGTGACTGAGTGGGACTAGAGGTGACTGGAAATAAAGTTGTTAAACAGAACCTTCATAAACTTTCAAAAAGTCCAACAAAAACCTGACTTCTCTGCTATCCCAAACCATTAGAGATTTTCAAATAATTCAAGACAGTGCTCTAGACTCTGCCAGTATAGTGAAATAGATCTTACTTTTATTACTGCCCATCAGAAATCACAATCACAACTCCAGCAGAACCCACTTCTGTCTTCTGGGGGAAGTTTTAGCAAATGGTTCTGTCATAGCTAAGAGAAATCAACTCAATATACTGCTTGCTCTTAGAGGATCAGACTCTTCTCATTCCCTTGACAAGTCAGGGACAAGGACGTTTTGGCTCATACACCTAAAATCACACAAATCTTTATTTCACCAATTCCAAGCAAATGACTTCATAACCTCTGCCCACAGAGATGTGTGTGTGTCTGCAAACAGTTTGTTGTCAGGTTAAAGAGCTAAATGCCTGAGGAAATCAGGGATATGTAAAGTTGAGGAGTTAGAATATAATCCTCTTGTGAAAAAAATACAGGATTATGGGGACGATCACATATCTACCTCATCTCTTGGTACAATAATTTCAGTCCCTCAGTAGGTTATCAACCAAACAGTGATGATCTGACACTCTTCTTGTCTGAAGGTTTATTCTTTTCACAAGAAGAGTTGCCTGCCTTGATGACTGCCCTGTAAATGACATGGAGATGGGCATGGTTTGGGAAGTAGGAAGGACAGAATCCTTTCCTAACCAGCTCTCAGTGACAGGACATTGCACCTGTCACCTCTGCCTTCCCACCCCAAGAGCAGCTTAGATTGCTCAGCAGAAGATAAAAGATTTGCTCAGGGAAGGAGGTATTTCATTTAACATGGTGTGCCCATAGAAGTCAATTATGTTTTTTGCACAGGTTAGTAGTTTTAATCCATCTTAAATTCATATTTTGGCAATTAACTCAAGCTGCACATGCAAAAATTACTTTAAATGTCGTTTCCTGCTTCCTTTGGGCATTATCTTTCTGTTAAATGCTAAGGATAATTGTAACAGATATGTACATATGAATGCTAAAGCAGCAGCCAACAGACTTTATACTTCAAATAAATAAAAATAGATGATTGAAAAAACCCCTAAGATATCTTTCAAATCTCCACTGACCTTTTCAGAACCCCTAAACCCTTTTGTGAATAAACAAAATATCTACTGCCTTATTTTCTAGATATTGTACCAGATCTATTAACATTTTCAGACAGCAGAAAATTAATTCATTGACATTAGAATCTATGTTGTAAACCTGTAATTAAGGAGATCTTCATTAGCTGAAAGCAGAAGTGAAACCTTCCAGTTAAAGTCTGGGCAGCAGACATTCCTCTTTGGCTATGGATTACAAAAAATCTCAGGCAACAATTTCAGAGATAAAATTTCATTACCTTTGAAATGGCTTAACCTGCATTAAAAAAAATGAAAAAAAAATTAGTAGCAATCTAAAGAATTATATTTTAAATCCCTTAAAATAAATAAGAATTTCACTCCCTTAAGCATGTACAAACCTAGAGGATAAGTTTTACCACAAAGTAGGAAATACTTATAGAAATCCCTTTGCAAAACTCTAGTACTCAGCTACTATGCTGGTCCCTGTGATACATGCCCACAGCTAATCGAATGGCATTGCCATCAAATATTTTTCAGATGAAAATGAAATCTCCAATAAGATGAATAGATCTGTGTGTCTTCTAATATTTTATCAGAAGATGGACTTGATGCTCTGACAATTCAAGATGCCATTAGTTTTGATATGATCAGCAAAGACAGGGGAAGTTGTATTATTCTCATTCTAATACATGCCTTGTAACATAATGATCTATTGCTAAAAGAGGAAATCTCTTCTTTCAGAGAAGCAAGCTTTACCAGACACCAATGTCTTGCAGGGTATCAGCTGCCTAATCCAAAACTGGGATTCTTTCAAATAATCCTCAGCCTGTCAAGCACAACCCTGTAACAGATTCTATTAAAAAAAACCACAGCCCCATCCAAATAAACCCCTTACCACAGAATACCTGTTTTTCTGGAAATAGATCTTTTGTTTCATTATTAGCATTTGAAGGATTCTTATTTTCAGTGTTATTATGTGGACAAAGGTTTGCTTCCCTTAAAACCCAAGATACATAAGAGGAGGATAGGATTTCCCAAACTCTGAGAAAGGATGTGAGCAGCAGTGGATCTTTTCCAGTGCCAGGAACAGCGTGCCAAGCACTAGGGAATTTCTCCAGATCCAGGTATTAATCTTAATTTTAAAAAAACTTACAGACTGTTGCTTCACTTCACCAGGAGCAGGATGCCCCCAAATAACTTTTCAGCCACCTGACCTTCTCTAAAAAACCTGCCAGTTTTTTCTCAGAATCAGAGCAGAGAAAAGAAGAAATTAAAAAAAAAATAAAATGAAGCAGTTTCTTCTTAAATTACTGAAGTTACTAAAATAAAATTGGAGCAAGAAAATTAAAGTATAATGGTATATTCAATGTAATCAAATGCTTATTCTTCATGAATATGAAATTGTGATGCTAATTCTGAGTTGAACTAGTTTAGATCTTGAGTAAAGTCACTGAGGATCAAGAAATTCTTTGACATTCATTACCTGTAACTGAATGCAGAATCTGACCCTATGTCAGCATTTGTAAATCAGGTGTTTGACAAAATTTGATGGGAAAACTAAAGTCAAGATCTGAACTCTATCTTCCTGAAGTGAAAGAATACGGAAGTACCTCCCTAAAATGAAAAATGCAGAAAATGGTCAGTATAATAGATATATAGAGCTTCATAGCTTAGAAGTGCTGTCCAAATATTAGCTAAATCCTTACCATAAACCTGTGAGGCAGATAAGATGGAAGCACTTATGCTAAAAATAAATAAAACCTAGAACCGTCTCATATAACTGTAAGATTTTATTAAAAATAAACAGGGCTGGTTGGTATCCTTAACCTCAAGGTCACAAAACAAAGTACTAGGCACTGGAGGATAGCAGCAGAAGCCAGTACTCCAAAATCACTGTGTCTAATTAAGGATTCCAAAGAATCTCTGCTTTATGCTCTCTCCTGTCTTGAAGCATTCGCTGCGAGAACATTCAAATGCCATCGGGAGACTGACACGCTACTTGTTAGGTCAACAGTCCCATCGAGACTTCTTCTCATCGGCTTCGTCAGATTCTGGGCCAACCATATATGCTGGGCAAATAATGCTGCACCAGGGCAAATAACGCGGGGCAGGGCTCTTCTGTTCGAAAGGGAGAAAATCAAGGGGGGTAAAAACCTGTGTGGAAATCAGAAGAGTGTGTCAGGTGTGCATGTGCTAAATAATTCAGCTTTAAACTGTTCTGAACTTCTGACCCTCACACTCCACTGTGATGTACAGGACTGGAGGTTTCAATGTTAGTCCACGATATGTTAAAGACAAAAATGTACGAAGCCTGCCTGTTCTAGCGTGAGGCCATATTCAGCTAAAAGCATTCTAATATTAATGATGATGGCTGGGTTTAGAACTGTTTTAGTCCACTGCAATAATTTTCATTTGTTTATGAGGTTGGGAAGACAGAAAATGAAATTGCTATGTTAGTGCTGCACCCTGCTTCCTCCAGGCATTGGGCAGCATGTGTCCCTTTTCCAATAAAAACATGGATTTGCCTATTTCTGTGGGTTGTGTGCTTCCCTCCCTTCCCTTTGCTGGCATTTGGCACAAATGCCTTACTTCCAACACGTTTGAGCATAGATGCATTTTTTTAACCAGCAAAGTAAGGAGAAAAGAATTTGATTAAGCTTATTTTTATGCTTACAGGAAATATAAAAGACAAAGTGTTCTATGTTTAAAACTACAGCATATGCAGCTTGTGTGCACATCAGAGAGATCCCTACAAAGCAGCACACGCAGATACAAGATTATACAGAAGAGACAGATGCAGATTTCCACGCGGAAAATCTCTAGTGACTCCAAACGCAATGGATATTAAAAAAAAAAAAAAAAAAAAAAAAAAAAAAAAAAAAAAAAAAAAAAAAAAAAATTTAAATCGCGCTGTTGGCTAAGAATGGTACCAACGTATTCCAACACTACTGTGGACTTGCAGAGGCCCGGGATCACGCCCTCGGGGAGCGATGATTTCATGAAGCGGGGCAATATTTCTTTCCAAGTACCCGCTACTTTCCCGCGGGCAGCGGGAGCGCGGTGACCTTTGGAACGCGCTGTCCCCCTCACGTCCCCGCCGAGGGCAGCGCTCGGGGCTCCGGCGCCGCCCGCACCTGCGCCCGGGCGGAGGGAGGGCGGAGAGAGCGCGGCGGGAACGCAGCGGGGCGGCGGCGGGGCCAGGGCCGGGGCC